>NC_143013.1:305862811-306058644 GCF_055824585.1 Amblyomma mixtum
ACCGCCCCTAGCACACAAGCACACTCCGTTCGAGGGAAGCCCATGAATCCATCACTGGCTGATCACTTCATTTCATCGCTCTAAGTGGCGTGACAGTCAGCAAACATCCCAGCCTGGCGCCACTAAGAGTGATGGATTTGAATACACGGGCTCAAATTGCGAGTTGAGGAATTGTTACCAATTATTACGAAAGGAAATGCTCAGTAAAGGCTCATTAACTGTCTCACTCACTCTCTGTGGGTACCTCAACCGTGCCGTGAGGGAAGGCATGACGGAGGAGCTGGAAGAGGCGAGATGGTAAGAGGCGTCGCATGTGGAGGACTCCAGATTGTGGAAAACCTGAATTTGCCCGTCGAAATGAAAGACTAGAATCCTGTGCACACTTCTTGCTCTCGGTGCCAGTAAGAATCAAGAAACGTCGACATCGCTCATCAAGGGCGGACCTTGTCTCATGCATGCTGCCCCATTTGTTGTTGTTGTTGAACCGAGAGGAGCACCTCTTCGTCCCGTTGTCGTCTGAGCTGAGCTGTCCTCTGTCCTCGAGTATCTTCAAGGAACAAACGCCTTGATGGTCACAGCTTTCGATTGAGAGTGTACCGCAGCCCATTTATGAGTGACTCGAACACGTTTCCTGCATGAGTCAACGCCACTCACAGAGCCAGACAACGATACAATTCAAGTTTGCTGTTATCTTTCTTTTTCACTTGTGAATAGGAAATCCACCCTCGAGCTTTCACGTAATATTTCCACCCACTTTTCACTCCAATCTCGGCACACCTCGATAACAATTAACACCACAGGAGTCTTTAAAAGCACGCACTGCATGTATGACCACGTAGACACGGAGGATAGGTTATCTATGTTATCCAGGAGGCGAGCTTCAAAGAAGAGAAAGCAGAAGAAGAGGATGGAGTAGTAGACGAAGAATAATGAGGGAGTCTCAGTAGAATACAGGGGATTCTGTGAGCAATCGTTGAGAAACCGTTTATGCAGCAGTTGCACCTAGTTTCCCGTGTGTAATTTTTTTTGTTGTTGTTCTTTTGACATTGTTCAGGTCCCTAATGCCAGATCTTCAAAGCAACTTCCTTCCACAATGGAAGAAAGGAAAGTGAGGGGAAAAGAGAAGCAGTCACTGGTGTGCCCTCAATTTCACGCCTTCCCCTAAGCATCACATCTGCATCTTCGCCGACGGCTGATATTAGCGCACGGCAACAGGACCAATGCTAAACAGGACACGGGGTGTGTTTACTCAGAACGCGGCTCCCGCAATTACGGCTCGAGCGAGCGTCGGGATGGCTTTGCGTCGCGACAAGGGACGACAGGGGAGCCCCGTGGTCGGGCATCTCTTGCGGGTCGCCAAGATGCGCAGCTGGCCAGCCGTGGCCCTCGTTAAGTCAGCAGACGCGCGCGATCAGCGGAAGCGCTGTTGGATCAGCCGCCAGGTCGCGAGAAGCTGCGGCCTACTAGCTGCCTCACTGGACGCCACCACCAGGGCAGCACGCATCGATTGTCCGCGTGCTACCGTGTTGTCTTTAAAAGTTAGAGTTATTGGAACGTTTGCATTTCGAATGCTTCAGGAAATGCCCAGTTCGGACGTGAAACGGAGTGCGCCGGTTACAGGACAACTAGTGAAATCCTTGCAATGCTTGTATACGGTCGTGGAAAGCTCCCAGAGTATGGAGTTCCGGGCCTGAAAGACAGATCAGTGATTCGCGCTATTTTAATACTTCTGTATACTCTTGTGGGTGCAATAAACTGTATTTTGCTTGTAATTGTTCTTCATTGACGTATTATTATTATTAATGTTATCATGCTGTTGTTGCTTTTGCTAGAGTTAGAACTGGAGCTGTTGAACAAAAATGTTGAACGCTTCGACCAGAGAAAGCGTCGAAGCCAATTTTAGATTCCCTTTTCTTCCAGAAGTGCAGTTAATGTCTACAGCATCATGGCTGACCTCACAGCATGTGGTAGACTACGTAAGAAGCTACTTTGTTGAAGAAAAGTAGTCTGCTCTTAATCGCCACTCAATCTCAATCTTGGGCACTGAATTCCAGGTTCACTGTATATAGGAAGCCTGTCCATGAGGACGACAAGCGGCCGCACCAAATCGGATTAAATGACTCTGAGATGCTCTGAAAGCATGTTAGTTCGAGTTTGCTTTTCTGCTAGGCATGAATAACCACGGAACCAGAGCGCGCTAGTCTATGCAGAAGCTCTGATGCGTTAGACAGGCTCACTACATAATAATGCGAGTGCCGGAAGGAAGGCTTGAAGTGCTTTCACCGCGTTATACTCTTCGTTTAAGCCGTCGTTACTGTGCGCAAGTAACTTTGTAGCATACTGTGATTTTCTTTTTGTAACAGAACGCAGACTACATTCTTATTTTTTGGACCCGGACTCTCACAAAAAGCACACTGCTATGAAACATTGTGGACTAGTCTGGCTAGGCAGGATAAGAAAGTAGCTTTAAATTCAGTTGCGACATTTAGCAGCAAAAGTATACACAACTGAATTCGAAGGCGACCATAGAACATCCATAGAAGACGAGTACTGCGATCAGCTTTTGTTTTCCTGAAAAGCAGGAAGAACCACTCTTCGATGCTTCGAAAATTAGGGGAAAGTCTCTATTAAGCATTCAGTGATGAAGCAATAACGGCTATAACGTTTGTTGGCTATAACGAAGGCGATTTTGTGCCGCTGCATGAAAAGCAGGATCCGCTATGGTGCTGGGTTATCAAGCGCCGACTGTTTAGGCTGATGTTGTCTTTTTTTCTTTTGCACGGACACGGACTTTTTATTTTTATTTTTTATTTTTTGAGACGCCCGAATGGGGAGCTGCAAAATTATTGCGGAATGCGGTAATTTTTAGTCACGGGAGGGAGACCTAAACCATTGGTCGGTGCGGTCAGCTCTTGCAAAACCAAAATGATGTCCTCTGAACAAAGGTTTCATCGCTTATACCGTAGTGCCGTTGTCCCTGACGCATTTAGTTGCGCGTTTGAAGGCGAGTTGGACTCACCAACAGAAGGGTCAGGTTAGATTAGGGACGAAACAGCTCAAATTCCACGTGCAGAGTGAATAAAAACGTCACCGGTCAAGTAAATCGTGGACGATCCGATTTATGATCAGGCCTCAGTCATCTTCAGGGACGGTCCTAGTAGCCCGCGCGTAGCCTTTCCAATCACTAGTACAGTTTAACGTTTAATCATTACTCACACAGTTCCATAGAGCGCGGGCGTGAGCTTAACCGAGCCAAACGCTACGTAGCACTTGGAAAAGTGTACCCTCTGGACACCCTGCACTGCCTCTATTATTGCGGTCCGCCTCAAAGCGGGCGGCTGCGCTCCGAACGATTCGACGGGCAAATGGTTCGCTGCCGACGTGATTACGGCCCACTGATAGAGCGCGCCAGGCATGAAGCTAATGCGCACAGCACAGCGCCGCCGTCGAAAGTTGTGCAAGTGCGAACCGGACGGGCCTGCTCGCTTGCAGCGTTCCATGCGCGCATGGAAGTGCGCGATGCTGCCTCCGCTTTCCTCTAGCGGTGCGCGGCGACGCTGCGCAGAGATGGCAGCACCTATGATTAGTGCGCAGGCCTCTCTTATCGGGGCCTGCAATGGCCCGCGCGCATCTTGATACAGCGGCAGGCAACTACAGCTCTCCGACCGGTCTTCCTTGACGGCTTTTTTTCCCCCCCATCGACTGCGATCCCACGCACACAGCCCGTGCACTGCACGTAATGCAAGCAAACAAACCCGCCTTCCTTCAATCGACTGCGCATTTGTCCCTGACGAGGTGAAAATTAGACACCCCAAGCAGTGCACGACTGGAGGGTGGGAGTGGCAGCGTGTGAAACGCAGTAATGGCAGTAGGAGGCGGGGGAGATTCGGGCCATCAGTGAGCGGGCGCTGACGCTTACAGAACGCAGAAGGGATATGAGAGAGAGGGGTGAACTGATTGGACTAAATACACTACAACATCCTCCCCCTCATAGTGCGCATAATTTATGTTACCTAAGCATCACTGCATGCACCTATCCTATATGACATTCCGAGCATTGTAAGGTTAGTTTTAGTTGAACTAATTACGGTGAATTATGATGCATTCTAGTGCTACCAGGATACAAAATCGCTTTCATGAAAAATTCGTTCGTGTAATAAACCTCCCTGCTACAGAGTTTTTTTTTTCTTCTTATGTACGAGTAATCTGGTTGTGCAACTGTGCTGCACTTTCCAGTATTTGTTTTCTGCTTTTACACACCTGCGTTCTGGGGTATGCTTTCGTAAATGACTGCAATTGGTTTGTTAAGTTACCTGTTAGCTTTCTGTAGGCCTCTACGGCTCATGTTATACACATGCGGAAAAGTGTGAATGTGTATTTGTATATTATTTGTCTGCATACTAGTTTTGATGCGCACATGGTTCATGTTCTGGTACTTAAAAGGAGACGAGAACTCGTCATGCTGTGTAAGACAGCACCTTCTTGTTTCTAAGCCACACATAGCCATGAAAAATACGAAAACAAAGATTTGATTTGATATAAAATTACGACACTATCACCCCCCACCCCCGAAAAAAAAAGAAAACAAAGAAAAAACGATAAAAGCATTCTGCTTGTGTCATCGTATTGGGCGCACGCAGCCGCAAAGCATGTAAATGTATCTAACTAGCGCATTTGTATGACCTGCGAAGGGCCTGTTACTCGGGGAAACTTTCAGACAACAAAGTTCCCGGTGAAAACAGGAAGTAGCTCCTCCTCCATCGACTCCCTTCACTGCGCGGTCACCAATACTAGGATTTGGCGAGCCGGATTTGCGGAGATGAAAGGTGCGGGGAAATAAGAACAACGAAACAAGAGTAAAGTGGAAGCCCGTGTACCTTGACGACACGGACGCGACTCCCCGCAAGCAGTGCAGCCCAGATGCGTCGCCACTCGGCGGAGGCTCTCCCGTATAGCTCCGCAGTGAAGCGTTCCGCGCGGGCAACCCGGATTTCCTGCGCGCCCTGTAGTACGCGCCTGAACGCAGTCACGGAAACGGCTCGCGTCTTCCCGACGGCGCGCGTTCGCTACTTTTCTTGTTGTTTTTTCTTACTTATTTTTTATTTTCCTTTATTCTTCGCAAGTTCCTGGCGACTTCGGTGTGGCGACTCTGGGTAACGTGACGGAGGTCTCCACACCAACACACCTCCACATCTGGTGTATCTGCCGTTAGAGTGAACACGGATGACGTGTGTGCATGCAAAGAAGGTACAATTTATAGTCAAATTAAGCGAACGAGATACTACTTCGCTAACAACTCCTGGCCATAAAAAGGCTTGAACGCTTCCTTTACTGTTGTCTTTTTACGTTTAAGTAGGCACTTTGGGTAACGCATACTCTACAGTGTAGGGCTCTGTATGACGACCGATGTAGCGTGGCTAATGTATTGTGTATTATGCCCAATGCACACAAAAATACTCTTATCTATTCTATTTCTGCATCGCTCTTATGAGAGCAAATTTCTCAGTGCATTTATGAAAGTGCTACCGCACAGCCAGCTTCGTAAGATACAGAGGGCATGCTTTAGGGAGCTGCAGCAAAGGATAATCAAGATTTCGTGAAAAATAATTAGGGTAGTCATTGACCAGAATAAACCCAAATTTTCACCGAGCGAACAGGTATACTCTGTCTCAAAATTTGTGGCTAGCGAATTCGAAGTGACGCCTGACGCCAGCAAATCGAGGGCTTAAATTCTACAGCATCTTGCACATAAGACCTGTTCAAGACTACCCCGTGGTTTCAGGATTCGTGAAAGCCCGGCTTACGATACAGCCAAGGTGTCGGACAATTATGGACCGTCTTAAAAAACGAACAAAGATTTGGTAACATGGCTCCAGCCTCGATGAAGCCAAGTGTGGCTATGACTTAAATGCTGACGAGTAGTGAGCTAAAGCGTGCGTCATCGTGCTAATGAACTACTCATGTGTCTCATATTGACCTGATCCGCGTGTCATCACGCTTGTGTACCTTTGCTCAGAACTAGTGCGCAAGTGTAGGGCTCGGTCAAACGACTTCGGCCACAGAATTTTCAGTACCCGTGAAGCAATAAAAACGCATTAGGGGGGACAGGGGACAAGGGCCTCTCTTCTAATTCGGAGATTTGCATCTTCTAGCACACCGTAACTGGCCAGGTACACGGCTCAGAAGCAGACATGAACAGTTACTCCTTCCATTGGAAAAAAAAAAACAAACAAGAAAACTCGGTGGTTCATAGACTTAAAGGTTGTATATTTGCGCGACATTTCAGCCTTGCAAGACGGTCGCTCAATGGCTTGTGCTGCAACTTTGTTCTTGCGGTCTTCGTAGAGTGAATTAATTAATGAATTTTACTAGAAATAAATTATGCCTTGTTTTACAGCATCTCTACACTTTAGTGATTAGAAAGGCCAAATTTGAGAAGTTGATACCCTTCGTTCGAAATTTTTGCGGTGGGCCCATTACAGGGAAACAACGAACATGCGAAGTTCTCCAACACCAAATTCAGGTCTGAGGGCAAGGCGCTTTTCGCGCTGGACTTTTATCAAAATGTAGTCCGCCACAGTAGGTATCGAACCTCTGACCTCGCGTTCAACAGCGGAACGCAGTAGTTGCCGAACCTCTCGGGCGGGTGTGTTCGAACAACTTACGCGCGTAGTCGCATCAAAGACTCCGTTCAGGCAGCACACATCCACGTGCGTCTACTACAAATGTCTCTTGAAATGAAGTCCGATCTTGCCAGAACGTAGAGCATTAATGCACTAAAGTATCTGTAAACAGGCTCAGTAGTTTTTGAGGCTCGAGAAAAACAGGCTCTCTATTCCGCATTCTTGAGATGCTTGCATCTTCTCAATAAGTGAGCCCAGACTTCTTATGCCTGCAGACAAAACTTCAATCTCTTCCCTTTTTAAGTTCTTAGTTCCTAATTCCTTCGTACTTCTTTGTGTCTTTGAAAAGGACTAAAAAAATAGCATCTCCTCCCAACGCTCTCAATTTTAAGCTAAGAATAGCGCGACACCAATAGTGTTGCTATTAGTGTGAAATACCGCATTGATATATACTTTGCGCGGAAGAACAAATACATGAGCCACCTGACACCTAGAATGATACGGATAAACTAAGCACCAAATTTGGCTCTTACGTCATCACACCTTTCACCCACATAGCAGAATGGCACAACCCTTCCGGCACATTTGTGGTGGTTTGTAGTCGCCTGTGAGGTGAATCACACTTCGGCTTTGCACCAACAGAAGTAGTAGAGTCTGAAATCTAGTCTTGGCAGTGACTTGGGTCACCAAACAATGTAATAAACTGAAATCCATACATCGATCAGTGAACTGAGTATAAAAGGTGCCAAAACAAAAAAATCGCATACGCTTAATAGTTCGTTACGTGAATGATAAAGCGTTAACCGGCTTGTGATGGCGAAGAGATAGGATATATATTAGAGCTAATTTATTATAGTGGCTGTTTGAACCACTAAGTCACCTCTGCGGTGGCTGAGACATCCACCTCGGGTTCGGAAGGGGCTCGTATATCAGAGGTGTATTTTTACCAGCAGGTGTCCGAAGGTGCAGTTTTACTCGTGGGTGGACGGAGGGTATCTTGAGGGCGCCGTACCCAACGGCGCCGCACATTAGGCAATGTGTACAACGCGTTCGAGGTGTACACTGAAGACTGAAAGAGTTACTCTGTCTTTCGTTTCGTTTTTACGAATTTAGGTATGCTGTGTTTCCTTCTCCACTAATTCGTTTCCTCCTCTCACTCCTTCGCTTCGGCCTCGACTTCAAACCGACGCCAGGATTTCGCGAAATGATGCTGCTACTTCTAACGCAGTGAAAATACGGGCAGAGAGCCGGTCTCAGACATTTGTTGAGGGGTTAAAGTGCAGAGGGATGTACAGTGCAGAGACTGCATGCAATTTAATGTGTATAAAGTGTATAGGGGGAATGTAATGCGGAGACGGCGTATACATTTCCTTAAGTCATTAGCCTCTTTAGAACTCAATAAAAACACTCATACACGGAACACTGATCCATGGTTCATACCTCGTTTCCGCACAAATTATAAAGTGCAAACACTTCAGCATAATCTTCCAGTCATTCTAAATAAATACAAACACATAACTAGGCCTACACTAAAACAGTTACTTGACCAATTCTTGTCCACATAGCTGTACCTTTATTTACAAATTATACCATATGTGCACAAGTGTACTCATTTTAGCTATAATTGTATAATGTTGGTTTCGAGATTGTGTGTATTATGTGCCTTTTCCTAGATATATTACCGGTTAACTATTTGATGGATAGTTTGTTCATGCTATTATTTGCTTAGCCTTAATGTCTTTTATTTTTTTGTATGCCACATAATTGTATTTCTAAAACAATATGTGTAAATTTCCTTTGAAGTTATAATCGATACTTCGTTAATACTGTTTTCTGTAAAACTGGTGACAAGCTCTAAAATGTGATTCTTGTTAATGTATATTTTTCTACTCAGCCATTATCCATGTTTGTAGTCATGTATTGTGTGTTAAACATATTTTATTCTTCTTTCAATATTCTCCATCATAAGGTCATCACCTACTGCCTCGTTGGTGGTTTTATAGGCCTTTGTCAAGCTGTCAGGAACAGCTTTTTGCCTATGAATCCGCCAGAATCTTTCTGGAAAATAAAATGAATTGAATTGAATTGAATTGACATAATATCGAATGTGCAGTACAGGCTGTGGATTTGAATCGATAGGATCGACAAGCGTACACCTGCGCAGCTCGCGCAGGTTGATATGCGCCCTTAATTTCTAAGCTGAATACAGTTGCAAACAAAATGCCCCGATGGCCTGCATTTGTGTGGCCGCCCACTTAATGCTCTGAAAGAACCGTTATTGCAAAATAACTGACGTTGATGCTCAGATCAGCTGCAATAAAATTCCAACTTGGTTTTCAGCCAGATGCCTGAAGAGACACGTCTCTAAATAGTAACTCGTGTTGAACGCATCGTCTCAAATAATTAAATATAGAGGCATCTCAACCAGAGGGCAAAAATACAAAAAATCATACTCCTTCAAGTTTTTTTTTCATTATTTTGTATGTCAACTTTGCTGTTGCTTAATTTCATCGTAATATCCACGGCTATGCGAAAACAATGCTAACAGGTTCGAAGAGCGCACAGCTGGTGCTTTAGAAAAGGTAGCAGCTTTTAACTACGAAACAGTCATAACTCAACCCTAAGAGAGGGCCTGGTACTGGTATTTGATTTTTCGACATTTGATGAATGAATGAATGAATGAATGAATGAATGAATGAATGAATGAATGAATGAATGAATGAATGAATGAATGAATGAATGAATGAAATGACGCAGCATGTGGGCTAGTAAATGACAAAGCGACTGCGCGAACAAGTCTGTGAAATTTCATGACTGGGCCTACAGGATCACACAGAAAAAATGTGTTGTCCTCAACACATTTTAAATGATCCCCTCTTTCAATCTCGGCATCGCGATCGATTGAAAGCGGTAAACGATAAGGAGTGGACCTACGCGACACAATCGACTAAGTTCTCTGACCAGCAGCCTCCGTTTCAATCGGCGCTTCCTCTCGAATTTAGGAAAGGAGAGCAGCGACTGCAATCCGATCAGGCAGTCACTAAAACATGCGGCTGCTCCCGCAAACGGAAGAAAGTGATTAGCCGTGTCTCTTCCTGCAAGGGCTACCTGGAGATTGTTTCGAGCCTCCGATGTTTCGGTATTGATTGAGGAAAAACGCGGTCGCCGAAAGGGGAGCAAAACGGCGAGCGATGGCTCGTTGCCACGCCTGCCCATCTGAAGTGCGAACGACCGCCGCTGCTGCTGCGTCCAGGAAAGAGCGGGCCGGCCTGCAGATGATGCGCCTCGCCGGCACGCCGAGCAGCAGTATCACGCGTCGCCGCCAGTGGAAGCCTCTTCATCCCGTGGCAGTGATAACGTGCTATCTTGGAGTGCATTTTGTCGGCATCAGGAATTAACTTTTGATGCCAGATCTTAACCTGTATTCGTTTCGATGGGCATCTATATAGGCGCCATCATCGCGCGGTGAAAGAGGGAAAAGAAAATTCAGGGGGGGGGGGGGGGGGGTTACTTTGTTGACCCAGAGTGCGGTGAGGCGAAAGCCTTTAGCGCGGTGTTGCTGCTTGTGTCACTGATGAGTTGTAAAGATGTTAATTAAGTACACAATTGCTTGTGAATCTAAAATGCTGGAGACACTGGAGGGCGTTTAGGAGGCATACGTTTGATTCGACGCCTTTCTGCAGACACTCTCCAGCGTCCTAGACAAGGAGAGCTACATACGCGTTGGCAGGAAGTAGCGTAGCCATTAGCACACTCGGTTGCGGAACGGAAGGATGGTGATTCGAACCCCATCGTGCACAAAGATTTTTTTTTTCTGGTCTGGCTAGAAAAGCGTGACACCTCTGCTGAAAACCTTCTGATGAAAACCTTCTGTCGACAACGATGAGGCATTAACGGCTTTCGCCTTAATACGAATCAGCCTGGCGGTATTGCCAGGAATGCTATTAAACTACACCTGCGCGTATTGTTCGTGCTGTGGCATGCATTGTTTTTTCCCGTCCACTGCTGGTGAACGCGTGCACTTGCACTGCGCAAGGGTCACTGTTATCACCTCCGTGAGAAATGGATTACAGTTCTAAACCATCCCAAACACAGCGGGTCAGGCATAAACTAATACCGTTCCTATAACTTTTTCACCCGATAGAGTCCTCCAACTTTGCTGGCAAAGAAAGTGGTCATTCTAAACCGTACATATATTCCATGAAGTACGTGCACTGCTCAGAAACTGTCCAAGCAACTTGTGACACCCTAGCCATTTGGAAAGTGTCTTATTCTTCTCAGCAGGCTTCATATACGGACTGTTTTCCACTATGCAAGTCTGGCATTGTCCTTCATAAAGTACAAACTGAAGTCGCCATGAGGTAGTCTGCTTAAATGAAAATATTTGTTGTTAGGCACCGTTTGCAGCATCTACAGGGTGTGGCATTTGGCAGCGAGCATTGAGATCGCCTCCGCCTGAGCAGGGCGCGTCCCCTGACAACGGGGTGCCAACACTGCGGCCGCATTATCTAACACGTTCAAGATGCAAATAAAGTACGCCCACGCCTGCCGCTCTATCACCACGGCAAGTAGATCAATGCAGAACCCAGTGTAAAGTAGCATGTGTTAGGTATCGGCGTTAGTCGCAACGGCTAGCATTTGGATCGGAACCACCAATCGAAATAGCCGCCCACACATGCGCTGCAGTTTTATAGATTTTCCCAACTGATTTGCACGTACAGCTAAGGTCAGTGTTAGACAGAAAAATTATTGCGTGCGGTGGAGGCAGATTTTTTTTTTTTTTTTACTTAGCCGCAGAATCTGACGAGGCATTAAGAAGATGGTTTGTCTACAGAAAAACTATTTAGAAACAAAGAAAAAAGAAAGAAACAGAGTACGCTTCTCGCTCATGCTTGGGGAGACATCGTTCACTGCACGCCATTAAAGTGTTCCCATTAATACCGTTTGCGCCTTGTTACGTTTCGCCTTCGTCGTGAGGAAAAATCGGCGCGGTTGCAGCGGAATGCCGACGAGTCCCGAAAGGCACGCGGGGTCAGCGCCTGGATTAGCCACGGAAGCGGCGTCAGTAATCCACCCCGCAACGAGCCAGCGCAGCTCTGCAGTGCACCCTCCTCTACAGAAAAGTTAGCTGCCACGGTCGGCAGTACTTGACATTCCGAAGGGCCTGGGGGCCAGCTGAGTACAGTCATCAAGTTTGACATCAGCATCCGTCTTCTAGGAAGAAGTTAACAGCGAGCGTTTCTCCTGCACCGCGTGGACTTGCACGTAGCCTGGACCCTGCACGTGCGACCACATGAAAAGCGCGGGAACGCCGCTCTCCGACATTCCGGTGTCTGCGTGTGTTCTCTAATGAGAGAGAGTGTGATGGGTGCCACCGTGAACTTTTCTGGACACTCCTTCGTCGGCAGGCCCGGCCCCCATCTAGGGAGTCCAGGGAAAGGAAACGCTATATAAAACTCGGCGCCGAGTACGGCCGAGTAGCTCCTGACCATCGAGCTTATCGCCGTGTGGCTTCTCGTCATCAAGCTCCTTGTTATCGAGACTCTCTTACTGAGACGTTCTCTCAGTGACTGTTTGTATATAATGGAAATTTACCTGTATAAAGTTCTTCTTCTTGTCTTTCCCGTAACCTCGCCTCCGACCTCCCTCATCCCCTCTCCGACCCGACCATGCTACCTGATCCGCAACAGCCTGTACTTCAGGACGAGGCAGCAGCGCTCTGTGCAAGCACAGACAGCGCGCACGACAAGAATCATGCAAGCTACGCGCTCGAGCTCTGACCGTTGGTGGTGAAGCCGCCTCGACAGAGCACGAAAATACGTATTGATTCCTCTGATTTCCTGATCCTGGCAGTACCAGTCGAGACCAGATATTGTAGTGAACGCCTTACACTGGCTAAAAAAATAATAAAATATTCAAATGATACTATTTGCAATCGATCATTGCTTCAAAGCACTCGGTGCAAAATGTTTTTTCTTTCTTCTTTTCTTGAGCAGTTCAAACCGGCTGACCCCTAAAAGCGGATACACCAGCAATGGCAAGGATTTTCCGAACCGTAAGGACTACACCGCTGAAAATGTGCAGAATACAGATAAGCTCATCAGACCGCTTGCGCGCCTTATATTCATAGCTTGTGTCCATAAAAAGTACGAGATGTCAAAATAAATAAACAAGTAAGAAGCGATTGAAACCATTGCAGACGCCACTCCGAAAGAAGCAGTGATGAAGCCGCTATTACAATACATTCCACACGCGTAAGCAACAACGGCAGCTCTCGCTTTCAAACAAGAAAAACCGCGGAAACGATTATTCGCTCATACTGACAAGTACGCGCACAGCATGTTCCTCGGTAATATAACTCGGCCACCGAAATAATTGTCCAGGACAAGATGTCCGGTCAACTCACAGGGAGCGAATTTCTTTATTCTCTCCGCTTATCACTGTGACTCACAGGAAGACCTCGAAACGCTGAAGATGAACGCAAAATATGCAAGTCCTCCGTTACCGCCTCGCTCTGAGAGGATTATACTGGATACAAAAAGAACGCTGAACAGAAGCAGGCGACTTCGCGAGGACCGTGGGAACCGAATTCATTTCTTGACTTGCAAAGGAAGAGAGTTGTCTACAGCGGTGGATTCACAAGGCCTGAAAACACGAGCTTCTGCGAAAGTACCAACAAATCCCAAAATAATGAAAGTTCTTATCGAGCACCTTCGAGTGAACAATAATGAGTAAAAGCAGCCATTTCTGAAGTTGATACCGCGCGCCCTATTTTCATATCGCACATGCTGCCTGACAAGACGAATAGTCGCAGACTATACGACTAACTAAACAATCTCGAAGCGAACAAAAAATTACAATTGATTAAAAACAAGCATGAATCTATTCTTACAGGTTTCTTTGCTTTAGGACATTTTCAGATGACAGTATTGAGAGAGGTTGCAGAGATGGGATCAGCTTCTTGTCTGCTTAATGTCGCAGCTATGTGGACGTAAATTTTTATTTACCTACCTCACACTTTTTACCTGAGAAAAACTCGAGAAAAATTTTTTCGTGACTTCAAACAGCGCAACAGGAATGTGAATGAACCGTCAGCCTCATCCGACCGCAATATGAATTGCCGGAGCAAGCACTGAGTGACCACTTCGAAACCAACATTGGACCGACGTTGGGCATCACACGCGCAGAGGTTACGGCGAGGTGATTTCCGATCGTCAGTTGTTATCACCCATTCTTTGAGCACGGAGCACCTTTACCGCATCATCACAAAGCCATCATCGATGAGCGCGCCATTACCTAACCATTAAAACAAACTGCAGGGCTCCATCGAAACAGCAGTAACCACGGGTAATTAACCCGAATAATTGATTTAGTTAAAAAACCTAAAATAAAATAAAGCAAAAATGGAAAGAAAAGGTTTAAAAACGAGGAAGCGATGATGTTATCGGAAGGAGCACCCGACCAGGACGCTCGCTCGCACTCGAGAAGCGGAAATCGCTGGAAGCGGTTCACACTGGGGCGCGCTTTCACCGCAGGAAGTGGAGGATGATCCCAAAGTTGATTGGAGAAAAAAAAACAATAAAATTCATCGGAACACCGGCGGCGCGATCACTGATCGAAGATGGTGCGGCCGAAGAAGATGGGGAGCCCGGCGCGGCCCGCGGCCGGAGCCCGGGAGGTGGGCACTCACCCGGGATGAGGAGGTTGAGGAGCGGTAGCCCGGAGCGGAGGCAGCGGCAGCGGCGGCCGGCGGCGGGCAGCGTCGTCGTCGTCGTATCCGAGCAGCGGCGCATCCGCGTGTGACAGCAGCCGCGCCGCGGCCCAGCCGTTTTTTCCGCGCCGCTCTAATGACGGACGAGAAGAAAGTGAGGCGACCTGCTTTCGCGCGCGCGCGCGCTCCTCCTCCTCGCAGGGCCCTCGGGGCGCCGCCCAGCGCGCGGGTTCTGGGCGCCCGCAGTACCAGGGCAGCGGAGCGCTATCGAGAGCCGAAACGTCTTTCCTCCGCCGCTACGGCACCGCCAGCGCACTGTGTGTGTGCGTGTGTGCGAGCGAGCGCGTTCGGCAACTATCCCCCCCCCCCCCCCCCCCCACCGGCCGCTCCCCTCTCGGGCTTTCGCTGCCGCCGCCGGGCGCGCCGCTCCTTTTTTTGCTCTCTCTGTTTCCTTTCTTCTTCTTTGTGTTTCTTTCTTCCTTTGCTGCTCCTTTCTCTCGCTCTTCTTTTCTCGCTCGGTACGCGCGCGCGCTTACGGAGCCGTGGTGGACGGACCGCGGAGCCGCTAGGTCGGCCTTAAACTCCTCAGGCGTGACAGAAGAAAACGCGCGATGGGGACTGCCGGCTGTGGCGCGGAAGCGCCTAGTAAACAGACGACGATTGTGCGCTGTGTTCTTTCCGAGATCTCTACTGAAGAACACAGCAGTGTGGAACAACAAAACAATGCACAGGGCGATTTTGGTAATTTTGACTTAATGAGCGTGAGGAGAGGGGGACTGTACAAGTTTAAGGTGCGCCAGGTTGACTGCTATTCTCCTCATCACTCTCTAGTCAAATCGTCCTGTCTTTTCCCTATATGGTTCATTAGTCAATATCTTTCAGAAGCATTAATTTCAATTAAAATATATTCATAAGTTCTAAATGTTGCTTTTACATGAAGGAAGCCAACAACCATTGATACCAAGGAAAGCGAATAGAACTTTTATACCTATTATTCCTGTTACCCGATTGGAAATTATTGCTTATTCGATATTGTTGTGTTTCTACCCCCCCCCCCCCCCCCCCCCCTAACTCTCTTTGTGTGTTCCCGTCACACCTGTGTCCACTTAGGCCATGCCCAGAGGCAGTGCGTCGTTCTGCGAAAGTGGTCTTCATGAAGCACGTGCTCCCATGCAACCTCATGACAGGTGGAAACGAACACGAGGGAGGTATTCAACTCCTGGATTCCTGGTACCACCACTTCTGCCAAACTGCCACGACGTGTCTTCCGGAGTTCCCCTTTAACGTCACCCAAGGCACCCAAGTATTGACCTTGCGACATTGTGTGCATCTGTCAAGGTGACATGTCTCAACGCCAGCTGCTACCTGCGGAGACGAGCGTCTGCCAAGCGCCTACCATTCAACCGGTCCTAGCTCTTTTGTCAACCGCGGGGTGACGACGCGGCAGGTGTTCGCATTTGGGGAATTTCCTTGGAACAAAGATATATATATCCACCTGGCCGGAAACGACTAGCACGTCAACATGCTCTTCTGGACATTTCCGATTATCCACGGGCCTCAGCGGATGAAGCGAGGTGACGACGCGGCAGGTGTTCGCCCATCTTGTTTCCTCGAGACAAGATATGAAATTCACCTGGCCTGACGGGCCACTTCCGACTATTCAAGGGCCTCAGCCGAGGAAGACGACGAAGAGGTGAACGACCTTGGAGCACCCGGACGAAGTCCCTACGATTGGTTGAAAAAGGCGGGAAGATCTCGGGAGGGTCTATTTAAAGCGCTCGAGCCGTTCATCGAGGAGCGATTCCCGGAGCGACTCCCTGAGCGATCCGCTCAACGTTTCCTGAGTCTTCTCAGTTTTTACCATGTTTGTCTTTTTGTAAATATTCATGTAAAAATGTAAATACAGTTTTTCCTTCACTTCCCCTACTCCCCGTCTCCGGCCCACGTCCCTTCCTCCTTCGGCACTGCGGCGGTGCTCCTGGACCCGATGCCTGGTGGGACACGCTACTAGTACGGCAAAACATATCAATATCTACCTGAAAAATAATTGAACTAACGCCGAATTGTCGTGGGTTCGGATACCGCCGGTGGCATGTGGTTGTTTCTCTTCTATTTTCTAATTAATTATTTTTCAGATGAACATTGATTATGCTATGATTTCCCGTTGATCAAAACCACAAATCAAACTACTAAAAAAAAACATTCCGCTATGCTTTTTTGAATTCCTTCGTATGTATGTATATTGGGAGTTGGGAGAGGGGGTATGGGGGGATGGCGCTTTGTCAGGCATCTCACTGCCTTTTCGCCATTCTCCCAGACATTTGTACCTGTCTAAATAAACTTCTTATCTTATCTTATCTTATCTTATCTTATCTTATCTTATCTTATCTAACGAGCCCCTCATTTCCCTACCTTGTGCGCACAAATGAAACTTTTGGGATGTTTAAGCTGGCAGAGCGACTGAAAAAAAATGGAGAAACGAAATTTATTTTAGCCAACATACTTTCGTTCCTATTTCTTTTAGACTTCGGTGATTGGTTGCCGGATTAATTCAAAGCAGCGCCGGCCAAAATCTATAGTGACCAGTCAATACTGTTCTTAGCCTCTGTCCGAGTGCATGCCGTTCAGCTCTTGATAAATGGATTGACGAAAGAGATGAAGACGCACCTCAGGCGGGGGGGTTTACTACACTATGACTCCCGCAAAGGAGCACAAAAAAGACATATTTGCGCTCTGTTAACGAAACACCGCTGTTTCCTGAGTTTTAGTGACTGTCGACACCGTTGGTATATTCGCTTTAGAAATCCGCTTTGTCTTTCAGTGATATCTGGCTTGTCTTTTTCATTTGTGGTTTACGACTCCTGCGCTCTCCCCGGGGGAATTTGGGGCCGGCCGGGAAATACGCGCGACGTTGTGGCACGGTCAATGCCCCGGTTAGTAGTTTTAATCTGTGCTGCGCACTGAAGGAAAAGATGACCCTCAACACATAAAGGGATTTGTAATCAGTTCAAGTAAACGTACACGGCAGAGCCAAACATCAACTCGTATGGGAGGACAAAAAGGAAGGAAGAAAGGAAGGAAGGAAAGAAAGAAAGTAGGAAGGAAAGAAGGAGAGAAAGGAAGACAGAAAGAAAGAAAGAAAGAAAGAAAGAAAGAAAGAAAGAAAGAAAGAAAGAAAGAAAGAAAGAAAGAAAGGACGACAGAAAGAAAGAAAGAAAGAAAGAAAGGAAGGAAGAAAGAAAGAAGGAAGGAAATGTGGGAAGTGAGAAGGAAGAAAAAAGGAAAAATAAAAGAAGGTAGAAAATAATCACCTAATAATGGAACAAAGAAGGAACAAGGGAAGGAGTTCAAAAAGCAAATAAAACAAAGACGGGGATAAGGAAAGAAAGGAAATAGAGGAAGAGTTCTAAAACCAAGGAAAGAAGGAAATAAAAAAAGAAAGAAAGGAAGAAAAGAAACCACGAAGGAAAGGAGGAGGGAAGTGAGGAAATAAAGGAAGAAACAAAGAAGGAAATGAGGAAATAAATGAAGAAATAAACAAAGGAAGGAAAGAGAGAACGAGAAGGGAAGAAGGAAAGAAAAGAAGAAAGAATGAAGGAAGAAAATAAAAGAGGGAAAAGGGAAAGAGGGAAAAAGGAAAGAGGAAAGGAAATAAAAATAAGGAAACAGAGAAGGAAATTAGGACATAAAGGAAGAGATAATGAAATAAGGGAAGAGAGAATGAAATAAAGGAAGAAAGAAGGAACTTCTCTAATCCACGTTGCTCACTTTGATTCTCAACGTGACCCCTGGCATTTGCTTTTTCATTGACGCGGTGTTGTCCTCAATATAATTTTAATCATTGTCGCTGCCCTGCGAGTTTCGGTCACGCAGCCGCGTACGCGCAGTTTTCAATTTTAAGTACTGTTTTTTCATGGTTGTCGTTTCTGAAATAAGGGAGTAAATGCTCATTTGCTCCTCCATTTTATTTTTTTTTATAACGGTGCGGAGGTACGGCCACTACGTGGCTGAGATAGATGCACTGTACTCCAATACAGCTTACTACCTTCCAATGCTGTTCAATATTAATTTTCTCCTTGGTAATTTTCATGCCCAGTACTGTGCTGTGTCGGTTTAGGGCCTGGCACATGCACTGAAACTTATTTCTAGAGTTGTTTAGCAGGGCTACGTTATAAGGCAATCGGAGGCTACTGAGGCACTCTCCAATCATTCTTGCAACCAGTTCTCCCCAACAAAACGTTCTCAGTGCGTCTTATAAGCTTGCAGAGATTAACAAGGGACTCTGCAGGGTTTCCCTAGCTGACATTTTCTCTAATTGACGTTCTCTAACAATCCCTGTGAAGGTCTACATTGCCTCCCTGTAGTCCCTGCAAATGTCCTTCAACATATTTACATAAACTTCCTCAATGTCGTGCTTAAACAACGCCCCCTCACTGTTGTTGCGTCAAACTAAACAAATGCATTTTCGTAATTTGCTAAGGCCATATGCAGCGCTATGTTATATTATGCACATTATTGGATTAGCTTATTGGTGTCATGAGTTTGGCCTATCGTCGACGATTCTTTCTGAAAATCAGCTGGTTACCTATGTTGATTGAAACCGAACGTTTCTGTGATCCTAATGGAAATTCGCTTAATCAATATTTTGCACGCAACAGAGAATAAACTAATCGGTCTTTAACGCGTCGTCTTTTCAGCCGCGAGTCGTAAGTAAGCATTCTTTAATTTACCATGGCTCATATGAAGTCATGGTCAATCGAGTCATCCTGTATACATAGCTGAAAATCTTTCTGCAAGTGCCCTCTAATAGAACCGGCATCATCATCATCATTTATTGTACCCATAAAGATCCCGTCTGGGACATTACATAAGGGACATTACATCACATAAAGATCCCGTCTGGGACATTACATTACATCATCATGATCATCATCATCATCGGTGATGACGATGATGAAAACATTTTGAATGGAACAAATATTCGTTGTAGGCCGCCCTATTCCGGGAGTCCATTCTACCTTGCAGCCGCTCTTGCCCTTTCGATCGGCTCCTACTGAACTTTCAGGTCGAAGCTAAACAGCATTTCCTTCTACCCCTCAATCGTTGGTTCTTTTATCCTTTCTATTACTGTGTTGTTTTGGCAGGCCAATACCGTGTTATAGGTCCGCCTCAATGCGAGTGTCCGTATTGTGGCTTGTAGTCTTCTGGGTAGGTTGTATGAAGTCTCTAGGGGCTTGAGTATGTGCATGTTTCTATTCTCCTCAGAGTTATTTCCTGTTCCTGAGCATCGCTTGTAAAATTTTCCCCCTTCCTCTTTCGTTGTAGCTGAAATTTATGTTTCCTCACTGGCAAGACTGGTGAACTTGCTAAAAGGAGCAGGTTCACAGAGTCACAGAATCACAGAGAGCTGTGGGAGAAAAATACAAGTTTAAGTGAAGCCGAAATGGAGTACAAAACTACATAAATATTTAGTGTTTATTTTGTTTTGCATTTTATTCCAGATACCCTTAAAGGCCCTCTTTCGAAGGTACTACATAACGGGGAAGGAGGGGAGGGGGTAAAAAGCCCTGTAGTCACAACCTAACACTCAAAAAAGAAAAAAAGCGCACAATATTACACTTAGCTCTGCGAAGAAATTTCAGATTACAACGTAGTCATTATCGCAAGAAATTACCACAACGAAGACAAGTAAATTACAAAAACCGAAAATTCCGTCATTTAAATAGATATTCACTTGTGCCGCCGCGGTGACTCAGTGGTTATGGTGCTCGGCTGCTGACACGAAAGACGCGGGTTCGATCCCGGCCGCGGCGGTTGAATTTCTTTGGAGGAGAAATTCTAGAGGCCCGTGTACTGTGCGATGTCAGTGCACGTTAAAGAACCCCAGGTGGTCGAAATTTCCGAAGACCTCCACTACGGCGTCTGTCATAGCCTGAGTCGCTTTGGGACGTTAAACGCCATAAACCGAACCAAACCAAGATATTCATTGTATGTAAACAAATAATCATTAATGGATACTTAATGGATTGATAAAATTACACAATACAGTCTGGAAGCGCAAATAACAGCTGTGAAAAGCCACTGACGTACTCGTTTTAGGCGAGGTTCGCTTTATCCGGAGCCTCTGAACGCGATACACTAGCACGCTGAGTAACCTCCTCGGAAATGAGGCGCCGCCTCAGTTCTATAGAGCTCGTGATCTTTTCACAGCTCAAAAATATAATTTTCGCTTCGCGAGTCGCGGCCAAATAATAATATCCGCCGCTGCGATTGTCTTCGTCCCGTCGCGCGGTTCCACGCAACCTTCGTTTACCCACGCGAGCGTTCCTTTCTCCCTTCGAAGCCGGTCACGTGGTCGCCCATTTGGTTCCGTTGGTGACGGCGGCGTTGCATCAGGCCGCGAAGTTTCGAGCCTGTGCCGAGAAACTGGGAGCGGCCGCAGTGCTGCGTGCGTACCCTTTGTCGGCAGCGCCGTTCGGTGAGTGATGGACGCAGCTAGGCGCGACGGCCGCCGTGAAATGCCGAGGAGAACCTTCGCGTTGGACCACGCCTGGCCGCAATGAGCGCGGGCGCACACTCGGTCCGTCCGTCCCGCCGGCCAACGGAGGCACGCAATAAGCGAGGGCATTCCGGCCGGAGGCTCGGCTACCGCGGACCGGTTAACAAACGTGTGCGGGAAACGAGCGAAGAAAAGTGAAGTGCAGTTTTAATGACGATTCGCGAGGAGGTCAGGTGGGAAAATCAGGAAATTTGTAGAGGGCGTGGGCAGGGTTAACAGGTAAACAATGAGACCGACTTTCCTCTGTGGAGCTCATGCGGGGAGATCAGGACGTCTTTTGAAGAAAGGTGTCAACGGCTGGCCCAAGACATATAACTGGGGATCCATGAGACAGTCCTTTTTTGATCAGTAGACGTGATGACACTGGTGGCTGTGATGATGATGATGTTGGTGGACTTGAGAGAGAAGAGGAGGAGCAGGTCAGCGTCATTGCCGCCAGGGACGCCGAAAGGCCTAGTAGCGTAAGAATTGGCTTATGCGGTATATACTGCAGAATTATCAAAATGCAACAACACATCTCATGAACGGCAGTATCATGGGAGACGCGCTCATTGTCAGTGAGTTCCAAGCAGCTCATGTCCTTTCGAGCACTCCTGTGGATGCGCCTGTATCGATGCTGGAGCCGTTTCCTCTCCATAGGTGCCACTGTTTGCACCCGTCTCGTATACTGCGTCCATCCTGGGCGCCCTCTAGTGCGCGGGCAGCTGTCGCTCTTTCCTGTTTGGTGTGTTCACTGAGTGGTTCCTTTTAGTGAGTGAGTGAGTGAGTGAGTGAGTGAGTGAGTGAGTGAGTGAGTGAGTGAGTGAGTGAGTGAGTGGGTGGGTGAGTGAGAGTGAGTGGGTGGGTGAGTGAGTGAGTGAGCGAGTGAGTGAGTGAGTGAGTGAGTGAGCGAGTGAGTGAGTGAGTGAGTGGGTGGGTGAGTGAGTGAGAGTGAGTGGGTGAGTGAGTGAGTGAGTGAGTGAGTGGGTGGGTGAGTGAGTGAGTGAGTGGATGGGTGAGTGAGTGAGTGAATGAGTGAGTGGGTGGGTGAGTGAGTGAGAGTGAGTGAGTGAGTGGGTGGGTGAGTGAGTGAGAGTGAGTGAGTGAGTGAGTGAGAGGGAGTGAGTGAGTGAAGGCATTAGTGAGTTGTTTCTGAGCATCTGAGTAGTCAGCAAGCAACTGAGTTAGTGAGTGAGTGTGAATGTGCGTATATGTGCATGGTTGAGGACGCGTGCGCGTGTATGCTCAGATGTCAGAAGTTAGATGCCCGAAGCGAAGGTGGTCAGAACGAAGTGTGCTATGAGAGTGGCTAACAGGCTCCTTGTGACACCTGCTTTGTGAATGGCCGCACACAACCGGCATAGAGGTTAAGTTCGCAACTCCTCTCCATCCGCTGACCCCGCCTTCCGCCACCATCTTACACGACTCCGGGAACAAGTTCACCTCCCATCCGCTTCTCCAAGTGAAAGAAGACATGATTAAAAAGAACTCTGCTGCGGAACGGTCCAAAAAACTTTCAGCTTCCAGGTGGACCATCGGAAATCGTCATTCTTGCGTGTTGTCCTAACTGTCCCACTCTCCTCGTCGAAGGATCACCATCCGTTAGACAAGCTAACCATCAACCAGGGGCTAAAAAGATCAAAAGGCGATTGGGATAAAGTACGTAGAGGGGATACACGAGGGAGAGGAGTGCCATGATTTAGATGAGTTTGCGACGAGTTCAAGTAACTGTCGAGATTTATTTCATTAATTTTACGAAAGACGTCATCACGCCAGGATGGAGTTGTTTGCCACATTTTTGCCCTACGACTCCTAATCAACCTAAACACCTTTCTGGGAAGAATTGGCCATCAGCTGAAGCAAGCCAGGGCGACTGAAACACTACAAATTCAGGTTTTGAGTGCTTTTTTTGTCCCTCTGTGTGGCCTTCGCTACCGTTTATTAAGCGAGTAGGTATATCGTTACACCCAGCGTGCTTCACGTTTGAAGGATGTGATTTTCAAGAGCTGTCGGGTCATAAGCATGTTTTTTTTTTTATTCTTTTCTTGAAAGGCTTATTGCTACGGTTAATACAGGTGCTTTATCTAGCGTATTGTAATATACCATTACCATGTACAATACCCTGCAACGCTTTTTTGTCATTAATTATACACGTGTGATCATATACCTCACATCACATACCAGCGTACCCAACAATCCTGGACAAAAGCATTTTAAAGCGGAAAACCATTTATGAACGCAGTTTTTTCACATAATGTAAGATGTCACTATAACAGTCAATATATCCGCAGATCACCCGACGGCGGTCTTGAATTTCTTTTTTTGTCAAAGTATTTGCTATCATCAAAAGCGTTCCCCGTTAGTTTTCTATAGCGGACTTAACTGTTTGATGTGATCGATGAGAACACTTTAAAAGAAGGATTTTGCTACATATCAGAAGAATGGACCATTACCTTCAATATTTCCATAACAGTATCTTACAATTTTCCAATTTTCAAAACTTTTTTTCGGGAATGTTGGACATGGCTAGTCAACCTTGAAAACTTCTCGTCTTCGTTTCCTTCATCGTTCATTTATGACGTCACCGAAGTTTTGACAGTGAATCTTCGTAAATCTCTAGGACAAGCGATGCCCCTACAACGCCACGAACGCCCGGGAACACGGCAGCCCAAATTCCGGAACCGGAGACTACGTCAGTCAGGAACCGGAGGCTCACAGTCTGCTGCGAGGAGGCGTCGCCTGTCGGACACTACTGTCTCTGACCCCGGCGGCAGCAGTTGCAACCGAAGCCGCAAAAAGTCGCCGGGGTCGTCGGTTGGCGGTGGAGCGTGCCCGGTTGCGCTGCACGGAGCGCGGGGTCGGCCACCGTGGCCCGCGCACCTGCAAGCCCCCGCGCCGCCGGTAGCCACTGCGCCGAGTTCGAAGGCGGCGCCCCCTGGTGGTGGTCACGCACCGGCACCCCCCGCGCCCGCTGCGGGGGCAAGTAAGCCCCCCCCCCCCCCCCCCCTCTCACGTCATCAGCTGCGCCCCTCCAGAGACTCGCCGTGTCCGTTACTGGAACGCGCGGCGCAGATGGCCACAACGGCGAAACGCGTACGCGCCGAGGTTGTTTCCCGGGCAGCTCCGGCCGTGTTGTGAACCCCGTGTCAGCCGGCCACGCGGGGGCAAAACAACACGGTTCCGGGGGCAGTCAGTCGTCGGCTGGCCGAGCGAACAATGGTTAATTGTTGTCAGCGGCTACAGCGCGAACTTCTTGCTGCTGTTGATGCATACAGTGCGCGGCCCGATAAAGAAAGGAGCGCGTGATCGGTGTACGACGGGTGATTCGTACAGAACACGAGCGTGGGCCCAAAACGCGTGCATGCTTGCTTCCTGGGCGGGTTAATCATTTTAGAATCGATTTATAATTTCCTTGATGAACCTGGGTGCTTAAGTCATAGGTAGGGGGTTGGATTTTTGGTTTTTATTTTTCGAAAGTCCGGCAGGTTTTTTTCACCTGTATATTTAAGAACGAAACTTTCGGTTTTCTTCGGCGAATATTAATCTCCATCAAAGAAGTACAAGTTACTTTCAGTGATATATCGAATGTTTGAGTGAAGAGTCGAAAATTCGTAACATTATGGAGTTTGACATAGAGAGGCACTCTGTCCGGGAACAGGTGATGAGTCTGCGAAAAGGAAGCGCTGCGCCAGTAGAGAGGAAACATGAGGATGATGCAGTGGAGCATCTCGGTTTGCAGCGGACGTTTCTCTAAAGTATCCTGATTAATGACGCAGAACGTAAAACTTCGCCACTTAATTCAACAGCCCCATAGCCTCACCGGGCTCCCGGCGTCCACACTTTCTACTCAGTAGCCAATGGAACTTCTATACAATAGCAAGCAAGCTATGGCTTACAGGTTAAAGATAATGACCTTTTTCGGTTGAAACTGACTTTAAAAACATTATTTCGGCATACGTTTAATGTCCCCCCCCCCCCCCCCTTTTTTTTTTTTACAGAATACTTCATCCGCTAAAGGCAGATGCAGATTTATGAACAACACTTGAAGTAGGCTTGCATCTGTTCCTATTTTCACAGTGTATTTCCTGAACACGTTCTCCGTGCATGCCCTATACATGCTGCCGAAAGACAGCCTCTGTGCCGTGCGCAAGACTACCTTGACCTTCGCCCGCTGGAGGAGATGAAGATTCTCGGACGACGGCTGCACCGACCATCGGTTCTGAAGGCCCTGTGAGCACTCTTCTGTTTCTTGAGGGCGTCGTATACTTATTCCTTTGGTTATGACTTTGCTGCGCATACAGTCCTTATTTATTTTCTTGACACACTTCATTTTTTGCTCAGCTCTCCTTTCATCCTTCTCTTTTATATCCGCCCTTCCCTTTACACCAGTGGGGGTTAGGAAACCGGTACCTTTTCCCGCGTAAAACCTCCGCGCCGTTTCTTTCTCCCCATCTCTCTCTCTCTCTCGTCGAAAAAGTTGGTGCCAATGCCGTTTTTTTTTCATTATCAATTCTTTATTCCGCGGTTACTAAAATGTCGGATAAAAATGCTGAAATTTCCAGATTTCTTGACAAACCGCCTCTTCAATACAGAAATGTGACAAATTGGGAGGTTTTTAAACAAAGGAATGATTGCAGAATAATTAGATTTTGCTAATTTTGGTGACTTCTGAATATTTAAGTACGATAGAACTCATCGCAAATGCTCAGGCGTACGCAACAAATCAAAATGAAAAATCAAAATTGCTCCATCTACTACCATTGCAACACTATGAGCACAGAAATTTTTCGCTATTTTAACTTTCAGGTTAACTTTACCACGAATTTATCTTTCAGCAGGCCTCTGATCTATGTGGTAGCTGAAACTTTGATCAAGGTTTGATAAACATATGAGAAAAGAACGGCTCTACAACTATATGTTAGCAATGACAGAAGCCAACAGCCACATAAACCAAGGGGCACAGGGGACTTTTTTTAAAATTTATTTATTTAATTTGTGGTGTTGATCAATTTAGAATATTACTGAATATGTTAAAAATTATTCACATTTTTACACTCTGCCCCACAGATGATACAATGGACATTACAGAGTTAAGGGAGAGGAGGTGCTGCGGTCACCCCCCTCTCCTTTTGCCAACAGAAAGAATTTTCCGCCCGTGATTTCAAACGGTTTTCTGTCGTATATTGGAGCGAACTGCAGGACCAAGCACAAGCATTGCGTGCTTTATCAGATCCTTCGAGTTTTGTTGAGAACAACTTATAAATACAGTACACGACGTAGAGCGCGCAGTGCGTCTTTGTTACAGGTGTTCAATTCTTATCCGCATAGCTGACTGGGCTGCCGGCAGTCGAACCTTAATTAAGTTGCCTCCAGGAGTGCCCATCAAAAGACTGTATTTTATAAATGAACGCAATTGAATTTCAGTGACCGATACACAATGTGCACGAAACTTTCGATGAAATATGGTTTGAAACGCAACAATAAATTGCTAAGGCTATAGAGAAAGGATCCCCGTTTTTAAAAGATAACGGGTTAGAGACAGCGTTTCCACTGAGCTCCGCCTTATGTTCATTTGATATTCCATTCTTGTTTTCACGTTTCAGACCGACGTCTTGTGTTTATATTATCTTACTAACGTCCTAATCCTGCAGTCTGTGGAATTACTTCTTACTAGGTTGTATGTATAAAGCAGAGACGCTGCCTTAAAGAAATTTTCTAATTCAATGAGCCTATTTACGAGCGCTAAGAAAACCACAATTCTTTTCGAAGCAATGAATTTCAGTCAAGAAGACTGCAACTAAACTAGACAATGCTTTGAAATGCGCTGAAACGTTACTCAAGTTACTGGGGTTAAGTGCTGAATAACATGAACAATTTGTTTGAAATATTCAGCATTTTCCTAAGCGCCTTCAGCTCCACAAACCAGACAAATGATAATGAAAAAAGTTATTAAAAGAAGAGCATTCACGAGCCTATTCGTTTCTATAGTAGGATACAACTTAAAAAAACAGCAGTTGCTAACACTGGCCGCGGTCCGCGGCGTCTTGTATTACTCCGCTGGCAAATCGCAACTCTAAAGGAAACCAGCTTTTTAATGTCTGACTATATCAAACAATCCACGTATCAAAATTCTAGAGCTCATAATATTTTTCTTGTGATTAGCTTCTTGTTTATGTAAGAACAAACGTGTAAGCGGCGGACTACTTTTTCGTCGTGGAGGAATTCTGTGCGCGGAGGCTGAATGTGGGCGGAGCTTCACTGCAGACTTAAGCTGTATCCGACTATAGACAGACTTGCGCTTCGTATCATCATAAATTCTAGTGAAATGTTCTTTTTTATTCCACTTGTAAAAAACTGCTCATTGTTTAAGGCCACCCATAGCCCAAAGAAATTTGTTCACGACAAAGAAGGCATTTTTCAAACATTCCCGCTCCCCTAGTCGGTTTGAGTTTGGCTTCAGCGCACATCTGCGGAATCTCTTCGGGCGAACAGAAAAGGGGGCGTGGTTCTCGAAACTTTCAAGGTCGCACTTCGGGGGCGGGCACACAATCGCAAAACTTCCAAGTTGGGAGGTGACGCCTCCTCGCGATGATACAATCCCTCCCGCGCGAACTTATGCAACCGAGTGTGCAACCCGGAAATTTTTTTCTCCTTCGTTTGCAAGCGGCTGACTTCTTTTTAATTTTCCGAACAGATCGCACCACGCAGAGCGTGACCGCTGTTTTAAATGAGGGCGCAGGGAGTCGCCGACATGCCGCGCAGCCTCATGTTTTACGCAAACATCGCGCTCGTTTACCAGAAGCGGCCGATAATGGCGAAGCTTCCTGGCTTGCAGCGAACAAGAGTGCATGTTGTAGATCGTGCTCGTAATGAGAATTATGCTTAAGAATGTTCAAACAACGTGCACAACGCGTATGCTGTGTGCGCAGAATATTCGATATTCAATGTTAGAGGCATTTTATCTGGGAACTACGAGGCGCGTAAAGCGAAATGTTCGCGAGAAAACGAACGGCGCGGATATTGTGACACTCTCGGTGGACACCTCGACCGCGCCATGAGGGAAAGCGCGAAGCAGGTAGTGAGAGGAGAGAGAGAAGGAATCATTCTAGCGGCGGCCGAAGTGTCTTTGCAGTCAATTGGCTAAATAGGTTCAGATAAATGTTGTAATAAATTAAGTACAGTCTTTGTCAAAAGTAACCAGGCTCCATGGTTTGCTTCTCATTCGCATAACAGAGCCCTCACGGTTTCCCTAAAGATAAAAAAGCTATTTGAAGGTGAGAACAGGGGTTCTTCTTGCCATACAGAGATTTATAACTTGAGGCCTGGCTTAATAGCTTTAATATACGACTATGAAGGAAAACGTGCAGCCTGATTACTTTTGACAAAGACTATACATAGACGCGCTTCAATGACAACTGGCAACACTGACAGCACCGATCACCCACGCGGCTGGGCTACAACCATTCCAGCGCATGCTCCCCAACATAAGCCTCTCTGCTCACTAAGCACAAAAACACCACCAACATCCATATCGACTTCTGCAAAGCCATACGCAACATGCAACGCAGACAACTGGAGCAGCACCTACACGACAGGCTAATCAAATATACCACAGTGAAATCACGCAACATTACAGTCACCCTAAGCTAGATACGTGACCATGAGGGAATCAAGGGAAATGAGTTTGGTTCATCAACTGACCTGCGAAATTAACGTGCGGGTGTCTTCGATCCGCTGGCCAAATCAAACGTCAGCGAACGGCACCGTAACATAGAAATAGCCGTACACTACTGGAACGTCGGGGAAAACCGCACAATCTTCCCTCAGCCGCATCCGTCACTCAACACGAAACTAGCACACATCCTCCGCAGTGTTTTTGGACTAACGTCCCCTTCACCTCCACTAATGCTCTGCCAGCTCGGATGGCGCGATAAAGCTCACTGTCCCAACTGCCCTAAGGTCATGACAGGTAGATAACACATTTTTTACTCATGCAACACTGTCATTACCTCTCCCTATTTCTCTCCTATAAACCTCCTCCGCACGCATCTATAGATGCAGACTAGAATCCCTACATCACCCCCGCCCACAATGCTCCCTCCCACAGCTGCTCCTTCCCCATGAAGCTGTCAACAAGTTTCAACACTGAAATTAGAGAAAATGTTTGTGAGAATATTATGGAAGTCAAATATTTTACAGGAGTGCAATTTGTTTTACTCAAGTTACAAAAAAAAAAAAATGCGCACGCAAGAGCTCTAACCGTCGCACATGCTGAGAACCAGAACTGTGTTTGGATGCTTCAGCCAAATTTGAAGGACTGCCGCCTCCGACCTGCGGACCCCATTGTTTTCCAGAAGAGACGAATCCCTCTCGGAAGGTGACGACTGACGGCGGCGCCGTCGTACCAGGTCGGCATCATCAGCATCATCGAGGCAGAGGTATGCATGGCACTCACCGCGCTCTATCGGTGAAGCGCGCCCCGCACACGGGGCAACGGAATCCGGCCTCGGCCCTCGCCTCGCCTCCGGACTCCACGCTCGTCGTCTCCTGCAGATCCTCTTCCGACACGGTGCGGTCCGCGCCTGCGCCATCGCCCAAAGGGTTCGCGCCAATGAGCACGTCACAGGGAAGCACCCCACATCCTTGCATCCTTGCATACATCCAGAACTCCTTACATCGGGAGCCCTGTAATTAATTACGTTTGGCGAAGTTAGCTTACACTTCATGATATATATGTGATTCCTGTTGGTCAGAAATTTGGACATGTGCTGATTGTCGCGCCATCTATTAAAGAAAAAACTAAGCTACCCACCCCGCAGAAAAATTATAGCTCGGTGCTCATAGATGATGCTACACTTCGTGTGTGGCAGTTTTGCTGCCGACTTCCGGCATGTTCCTCCGTTGCTGTTAAACTGGAGCTTGGCCGTGATATTAACGATGTTCCCAGTTATTTCGCCGCCTCGATTTGCAATATTGTGTCAACGATAGTATGCCATTTCCTGGACCAGGTGTCTGATAACCCGGGCTCACCTGGATGACGTCATTACCATCCAATAGCAGGTTAACGCGAGAGTTGTAATCTGTGACGACATTCCCCACGACGACGACGCCTATGCTTGAGTGCTTTCCGTACACACATTTCGCTGTAGCTCCCTCAGGGGCGACATCCGCTCAGCGGACCACACTCAGCCGCACTTTTTCTACTGACAGTAAGAGAATGGAATAACCTTGGTAATTCTATTACTACCAGAGCATCACTCGACATTTCTGCAAAACTGGTAGAAAGCCACCGTCCCTCATATTTACAGATTTCAAATGCCATCTTGTCTTCGTAGTTTCCTTACTATTGTTTTATTGTTTTACCATTGTTTCCTCCGCTTTTTGTGATGCTAACATAGCCACATGACTGCTCTATCGAATGGACTCGTTTTTTTTAATATGAATTATGGCTTCTCGGTGTTAGAGTGCTAATGAATCTTAGTTAAGTTAAAAATACCGTTATGTTGTCTCATTATGTGCACTTTGTGTTTCGGTCATTTTTTTAACATTCTTGTGATTTTTCATTTATATGCTTTGTACTAATGCCCTTCCTGTTAAAAACCCCCATGGCTTGACAGTATGTGTAAATAAGGTAATTAATTAACCTGCTCGTGGGCTGAGCACAGGTTCGCCCGTGCGAAAATTCCAGTTCCTTAAAAGTGCACATCTCTCTGCACTAAGAAATTCAGCTGCCATTTGTTTCGGAATCATTGCCCAGAGGCCAAAAAGGCAAGAAATGAAGTAATCCAATATATTAGCAGCTCATGTATGATCTTAGCCATCTACACTCTCGCTTCGTCACTACGCCGATGTGAGCAGATGAAAGCGCGTTTACGCACAGTTGCCTAATTTATTCACAAAATAAATTTTGCACGGTTTTTAAAGCTGCAATTTTTCAGCTTTTAAAGTGCTAAGAAATGACATTTTTCATTTAAGAAATAAAATAACACACACTAAGCCCGACCCGGTGATTCTTTAAAAGAAAGCTTTTTTTATATATTTTTACTTTTGATTGCAGTCTTCCAAGCGCAGGAAAGCGGCCTTTATCGTCTTACTTTTCTGATCTTATCACCTGGGTGACCTCGCCAGTCACATGTGTCTGTTTTGTTACGCAAAACAAGGACAGAAGGATAAAAAATAATTAAAGAAAATCGATACCTGATGACACAATCATCAATAACCACTTTCTTCTACATTGTATCTGGTGGCGGTGCGCCCTCGTGGTGCTCAAGCTAAGTACACGCGGCAACGCTAATTGATGACACCACTGAGACGGCGGGCGCCTCGCGGTGGTCCCCGGCGCGCCTGCCAGCCAGCCACCGCCCTCGATGAAGGAAGCATGAACGCGGAAGCGGTTGGCCCCCGTCCAGGCCGGAGGACTCCCTCACACCGATAGCAGAGTGGTGCATAGCGCCGGTGGTGGCGCCCGCGTCGTGTGTGCAGCGGAAACGGGCATTCCGGAGCAGGCGGTGATTGCAGTTCCCTGCTAATCAAGCGGCCCCTTCGTTTCGCCTCATAAACTCGAGTGGCGCATCGAGATATTAGCTCTCTACTGCCTAACAGGAGGGGCTGCTTAAGCGGCGGATCTTTTACAATAGCTGCCGATAACGAAAGAAAAACAAAGAAAAAAATGAAGGAAATAAAAGGAAGACACGGTTCTAGATCTTCTCGATATTTCGAGCGCCAATTGGTCCTGCTTTTCCTGGTATCCATTACGCGCGAATACAATGCTTATATCTTGAGAAGTTTCACTTTTTTTAAATTAAATTGTCTAAATTAAATTAAATTAGATTAAATTGTCTGTACTCTTCCTTACGTCGGCATCTCCGCCTGTTCGGAAGAGGATAGGGCGCAAGTTAGAAAGAGGCGATTTTTACTATCACTTAAAGGAGCACTGAAGAAAAATCTGAACTCGTCTTTTTGCTGCGGGAACTCATGTTCCCAGCATTCTTAGAAACTTCGATTTATTGCCCTGCGCGGCCGATTTCCCTAATTAAATCAGATTAACGTCCGGCTCCCGCCCTTTATTTTTGAATTCCCCGCATACGGTGGGAGGAGCCGACCAACGCATCGAGTGCCTTTCAGGCAGTCGCGTGGCGGCTTGACTTTCGCTTTTATTTTGTTCCTTTTAGGTAATAGGTCTAGTCAGAGACTACATAGCTGCAAATTAGGCCCACCGAAATAAAAATACGCGTGGACTCTTTGCTTTCGCCGATGACTACGCATCACTCCGCCGATGGAAGAGAGGCAAGCCGCCATGGGACTGGTTGAAAGGTTGGTCGACTCCTCCCACCGTTTGCGTTGAATTAAAAAAAAAAAGGCGGGAGCCCGACTTTAATCCGATTTAAATTAGGGAAATCGGCCACACAGGGTAATAATTCGAAGTTTCCAAGAACGCTCGGAACATGTAGATCGAGTTCCAGCGGTAAAAATAAAAGTTCAGATTCCTCTTCAGTGCACCTCTAATTCTCGCGGTTTTCGTTAGCTGTTCTGATAATGACCAACAGTTCTCGAAATATTTCTGCCAAGAACGATGCACGCAATCGTAAACATCAAATTTAAATGTTCATCTGCTATGTATTTTACGAAAGACGCATTCAGTTATTTCCTCGTCAGACCAGCGTAGTTGCTACCGATAGCACGCCTAAAACAATGCCAGCACCAAATTTGTTGGTTTCAATGTGGAGCTTTATTGACAATTTCATACAATGCAGATGGTTGGTTATCAGTCGCTAAACTCCGGTCAACGAACTCAAGAAATTTAATGTCCGTATATATCAGCAGTGAAAAAAAAATTGGTGATAAATTATTCTCACGAAAAGCAATGAAAAAACACCGAAATATGTCTGTTTAATCTCCCTGCCTTCATTTGATCGCCTTTCTCTCCGTAAGCCCTTCTTATATAGGTTTCGTCGGCCGGCGCTACTTGTATCGCGTGGAACGCTGAGCTGGAATGCGAAAATTAGTTCATCGCATTCACCAGCGGTGAGATAATTCTTGCAACACTGAAATTCTTGACGTGGCACGAGCAACTTTTATAAGGTCATGCAGCACCACAGAAATCTCGAAGCTTTTTTCTCGACCAAAAACTAGCTAGGCAGATCGGAGTGTTCTCTGGGAAATACTGAAAGTTTGCTGAATGAACAACAGTTTCCCTCTAAACAGCATATAATCAGTATGGCGACGCCCGGAGTACTTTGGGTATAGTCCTCGGCAGTAAGTGCAGGGTACCTTCATGATTTTTTTTTTTTTTACAGCAATCCGCTTTTCACTTTTACAACGCATACGGTAGGTGATGCAGCTGCAAAAAAAAAAAAAAAAGATCAAGAATTTCATAGCTTCAGTGCCCCACCTGCAAAATATACAGAATACTGAAAGTGAAGTTGTCAACGCTTGAGACATGTGAACTGTGCCATCCGCAAGTATAATTACTATAATTACTTTCTGCGCGCTGCTTATCACGAGAACAGAGCGGCGGGAAAGGTAAGCTACAGATTGATTGATTGATTGATTGATTGATTGATTGATTGATTGATTGATTGATTGATTGATTGATTGATTGATTGATTGATTGATTGATTGATTGATTGATTGATTGATTGATGAGGCGCGTGGCAAGCGTCATGAGGCGTTCCCCTCCAATGAAATGGCATTAACAGGTACTCTCAGGACACTCGCTTTTTCTTTTGCATGCAGAAAAAGGCGGGATGCTAAACGCGCAACACACACATGTGCAGGGTTGTTGGGAAGTTCCCAAGCCCCAGGGTCTGCTTTTCAGAGGCATATCCTGGCACTTATGATAGCAATAAAAGTATCAAGATTCTCAGAGGTCAGAGTTATTCTTCTCCTATCCTCTATAGAGATCTTGTTGGGCTTCGGGGGTGTCGTAACTGCCCGACTATAGCACTCGAAAGCAGACCCGGCGGCCTGGTAACTTTTGACCGGCCCTGTACACACGAAGATGCACTCCCTCACTATACGCGATCGTTCCAGGCCAAGCGGCCTCGCCAACTTAAACAGCATTTGATTGAGTGGCTTTCTGCACCAACAAACAAGTATACGGCTGCCTTGTCTCTGATAAGTGCTAACCATACAGCCCGTGCCCTGCAAGCAAAGAGGCTGGACCTTGTAGCGAGGACAACGACAGGTAAAGTGACCGATAGCGTGCATCTGTAATGGAAGTACGACAGTGCGCCCACTCTACAACAGTATAGCCATATGTGATGCTGTCTCTAAAGAGAATGACGTCGGCGTGAGCCTAGTTCGTCTTAACAAAAAGAAACTATATGCTAATACACATCCGTGGTAATGCAGACGGTGGGCGATGGCAGGTTTTCCGCTGTGCCTTTGATAACAACTCGCCATCTTTTACGGGTGGCTTGGAGCTTGCGCGTCCGCACCTCGGCGTTCGCAAGCACCTTACGTCTGACCTCGGTTCGTTGCTCCTGCTGCAAACGCTTAGTATGTGCGCGTGACAATCTTTGCTCCTCATGCGACCCCTGGCCCTCTTTACGCGCGACGTCCTTCGCCAGTGGTTCTGTACGATTCTGTTCCTCTATGCAACTGCCGCGAGCTTCGCCTGCATATGGTAGCTCTGTAACTGGCAGCGGAGCGTCAGCTCTCCCCACTTCATTAGCGCCCTCTAAGTCGAGGCTGACTCGCTGCTCCTCGACGCGGCGTGCGGGTCGCCTGCTGTTTGCGTACGCGGCGCCCCCTACACTCCGCTCCTCCTCGTACTTCCTCCTACGCAGCGGTCGGCTTATGCGCGGACGCTTGATGTTGACTGCCACTACTAGGCACAGGCTGGGAAGCTTCGCCTTAACAGCTAGCGCTCTAAAGGCTCCGTTCGCCTGCTGGCTGATATGAAGGAAGACCTTATCGCGATACCGATACGATTACCGCTTATCCAGGGTCTGGACCTTAGAAACTTCGATTGATTGATTGATTGATTGATTGATTGATTGATTGATCGATTGATTGATTGATTATTTTATTGATTGATTGATTGATTGATTGATTGATTGATTGATTGATTGATTGATTGATTGATTGATTGATTGTCATGGCTGAAAATGTCCACTTCCCTTGCTGACTCCTCTCCTATAGGTTGGCTGATTGACTGACTGATTGATTGATTCATTGACTCTTCTTTTTGGGCTACGAAGCGCAGGTCGTAGTGCCCAGGTCTCATGATTTATCTCCACCACCGGGGTTCTTGAAGTATACACTGACAACGAGATACACGATTGTCTGTGCACTTCCCTTCTATCGAAGTGCAGCCACCAGCAACGGTATCGAAACTGCAATGCAGTGCTCAGCAGCCGAGCACTAACACCACTCAGCCAAAGCGGCGGCTGCCTTGCTGCCCGGATGGCGATGTGGCCACACAAAGGCTGGACTGCGTTCAGTGGCAGACGAGGAGACAGTGGCCGGAGCCGGCCGCCGAAAGTCCCACAAAGCGAGGAGAATGAAATGCGATGGATACATGGATGGACAACGTCGGTAACATTCTTCCGATGAGGCCGATGAGCCATCGGCAATAGCGAAAAGCGTAGGCGGAAGATAATAATAGATAATAATCCCGGCAATACGTTTATCGCGCGCTGTAAGGCTGTGCTTGCTGTGCGGAGGCTGTGTCGTGCGGAGGACGAGTGTTCTGGACAAAAGTAAACGACTTTATTAAAAGGGCTGCCCCTCCCGAGGCCATCCGTAATGTCATGGAGAGTTCAGGGTGAGTCCGTCATTCAAGGCTGGTGGTGTGTGCGGCCGACGTGCCTCTCCACTCTCATTTTTCAAAATTTACAATGTATTTATTGCAGTGTACAATGTCTGGGAATATACAATGTCCTGTTTCTCGTACTCCCGTTCTCCTCTTCCCTCTTGGTTTCACCGCATTCGCTATCACCGTTACGATCGCACATGTCGCCGGCAACCCTTCATCGGAGGGGCCTCCCAAGCGCACTGTGTCTTACTACGAGAGACGCTCGCTCCCCTCCTAGGGTGTCGAAATCGAGTAACAACCTACCGCTTACGTGCCCAAGCCGCCGCTAGAGCACTTTCGAAAAGCCTTGCGAACGGGTGGCAGTGCGGCTATGTAGGCCCCCTAGGTGCGAGCAAGACTCATCAATTCCAGCTCTCAGGAGGAAGCGTGGCGTCTGGTGTCAGCTTTTGCAAGCCAAGCTTTCTTTAAGGCATTCCCTTCCATATTTCCCTCTCTCTCTCCCTCCATCGTTTCGGTTTGCTTTCGACACGAAGGTATCACGCCAAGAATGGTGCCGATAAACGCATCATGTGCGCCTTACATGGCGGCAGAGATTTTTACCAATTTTTAATGCTTCGAACGTCTGCTAATTAATAATACATAAAGAATAAGTATAGGACAATGTGCTCAAAAACGCATTAAGTATGTCATAATCACTCATGATGTCCACCAGTCTCCCTGAGCTAGTATTTTTCGAGCTACTTTAAACGCATTAGTAAATATGCACTCTAGGACGACACGCCACAAAATACTAGAGCACATTTTTCCACCACGCAAAGCGAGCAAACATTGTTAATAAAGCACACTTCATTCGATTTCCTATTAGAGGAGAATTTTTTCGACATGCAGGTTACTAAGGCTTCATTAGATAGAGAACAGCTTCAAAGTTAAAACTCTAAGCTGTGGAGGATTAACCTGTACTTTATCCCGCGCGTCGACACCCTCAACTAAAGTGAAGGAAAAACAGCTCTATCGACAGAGCGAGAAGACGTCTTCCTGGCACGCCAGAGAGATGACGAACGAAGGCCGGACAGGACATACGCGAGAGATCAGCAAACGTCTACTCAGCAGAGGAGCTAGACAGAAAGTGACCTTTACCTATAACCAAAATTCTGAGAACTAGCGGCGTACCCTTAAAATTGGGAGGAGGAGGGGGGGGGGGGGAGGAGGAGGAAGTAGCCTTGGTATAATCTTCGTCCTTGGGTGTGTATCATGATCCTAGGCAAATGTATTAGAAATGTTTTCTGGCATGAGTACGCGCATCACTTTTGAGGCATGTTGAAGGCAAGCTGTCGAGAGTTAATAAACATAATAAGAAAAAAATTCATGGAAATAGTCATTATTTCGGTCTGCGAAAGGCAGTGAGACCTTGGAAAAGCCGCCGCAATCCGACGATGTGAGCTGTTCGCGTGCCTGCGATTTGTTTGCCTTCTCAAGCGACATTTGCTTCCAGACATCGGCAGAGAGCAGCAATTTTGGCTCTTTTCAAAAAGGGGAAATCCCCGTACGTTCTTTTCAGGCAACCGACTGCCCTAGGAAGTTTTTTATTTATTTATTGCAGCGAGCTCGAGATGATAATATAGCAAACTGTTTAGATTAGCCAAAAACAGCCATTACTGAAAGAACTGTGCCCGTACAGTGACGCTGCTGAATCTTGTGCCGAACGATTTGAATTTCTTGTTCGTCTGTCGACGGAAATTATCCCGCAGATCTTTGGCTAACATGACACTAATATTCAAGCCACAAGTTCAGGCGTTTACAAGGGTAAATGTGTGGGCTAGTTGGTTGTTCGCAGTTACAATTAGGACAAATGACACAGATGAAAATACAGAGTGGTGCCACATAGCGCAGTCTCCAATTTGTCTCTTCATCCGTGTCGTTCGCGCTGTTCTACCATGAATGTTCCAATGTTTGAGAGAGAGCCAACGCGATTTTTACTTGGCACATATGTGGTACACACGAAGCTTGACACTCACCATACCCAACAATTCTGGACAGAAGCATTTTTGAACGGGAACCAGTTTATGAACGCTATTTTTCAATATATTGTAAAATTTCACCATAATAATTAATATAGCCGCAGATCTCCCATCAGCAGGGTTACATTGTTTTGCTATTAACGTTTTTTTCATTTTCAAAAGCGTTCGCCATTGATTTTCTATGGCAGTCCTAATTACTCGATGCCAGCGATGGAAGAAGCTTGAAAGATTTTGCTACACATCGAAAGAATGAGCCACTACTTTCACTATTTCCGTAACAGTACTTTACAATTTTTCAATATTTAAAAATTTTTGTCCAAGAATGATGGACGTGAAACGTACGCGTATAGCACGCTAATGCTATTACTCTTTTTAGTCGCTCGTGTGCTCCTCCGTACACTGTTTAATGACTGCACAAACTCATTTTTCAAAGTGCACACTAGTTTAAGGGGAAGGTCGCACGTTTTCAACACAAGTTCACAAATAGAAATCCAGACCGTGGCAATGGGCTCTTTTTCCGGACGTTGCCGGCCGCATCAAAGGTCGACGCAAGAACGGCGCGCGACTCGTACCTTATTTGTTACGCAACACGGGGGAGCACTTACGTGACTTGAGGAAAACCGTTGGGTCACGAACTTAACGGCACGCACTTGCACACCTTATCCTCGTTTCCAGCCTCGATCTCTGTTTCTTGGGCCGCAGTTTCCTCCTACTTCGTCGCAGGAGTTGACGAGCAGAGCACGATCTGCGTTCGGCCGAATTGTCTATCCTCTCGTCAAACGAAGCAACGAAGCTCAATGAACAGGACAAGCGCATCTAGCAAGTGCGAAATTTAGTTAAATAGTAACACACACCAGCGATGAAGATAACAAGCCTGTGTTCTTCCTCACAGCTAAAGATATATTTTTAATTTTCTATAAATAGCCCCCGCGGTGGTTCAGTGGTCATGGTGCTCGGCTGCTGACCCGAAAGACGCGGGTCATACCGGCCGCGGCGGTTGAATTTCTTTGGAGGAGAATTTCTAGAGGCCCGTGTACCGTGCGATGTCAGTGCACGTTAAAGAACCCCAGGTGGTCGAAATTTTCGGAGTCCCCCACTACGGCGTCTCTCATAGTCTTAGTCGCTTCGGGACGTTAAACCTCACTAACCAAACCCAACCAAACCAATTTTCTATAAATAACAAAATTCTCATCTCTGACCATATGCATTTATTCTTATTTTATTTATAGTGAGCAACTTCGCAGGCACCCTTCGTTGATGCTGTAGCGGGGGTTTCAGGTGAATAAATTTATGAGTTACTTGAATGCCACTAATATTTTAAGCTCCTCTGCCCGCGGCGCATATTTTCCTGTAGTAAGTGTTATCCTATTAACCAATATTCTATTCTTTTAATTTATTTTTTCTCGCTCTTCGGTAAAACCTCCCTGTTTGCACTTTGAACTTATAAAATCATAAAAACTGAAAAGCTAGACACGCATTTCACCAGTGAGCAGCAGTACAGACGGGAGGATTGTCGCGCATCTAGACACTACGGGCGCACAAGCCTTTGTGCGCCTGTGTTAGGGCGCCTCGCCGGTAGACTGGGAAACAGACTGAATGCCTGCAGTGGCTCCATATTTCGTCGGAGAGGGCTCCTCTGCACAAGCCGCATTGGTGTATCCGAGATTAGCCATGGTCAGTGAGAAGCGCTCGCCGCCCATAACATACGGATTTAGAAATACGGTTCGTCGATCCGTGCGCCTCTTTTCTATTCGGACAATAGAGCAGCGCGTCTGGCCACTATGGAACGAGGAACGTTCATTTTTGTGCTCAGCGCCTCCGCCTAACATGTGTTTTCCCGTATATTTAGGAGAGGCTACTGAAGAGAAACCCCCTATTCAGCGCCAGGCATTGTCGTTCACTGCGCCCGCTCGTCTTATCCGCGTTCCCACACCAGCGAGTATCGCACCGACAACCGTCCGTACGCTCAGTTAGCTGGCGAGCGAAAATCGCATTCTTAAACTGAGGAGGACTATAGGAAAAGAAACAAACCGTGAGAGGACGAAAGAACGCTTCTGCTCACTTTCACGCCCCTATACTTTCTTTATGAAGCGCAAACGAGAGCGAATATTGCCTACTGCGTGCTCCTAGCGGCTACTGGGGAATCCGCGCAAAAGCACAGTGGGGAAAAATTGCGCTTTGGCCTTTATTGCAACGCATATTCGTGGTCTTTAGCCAATCTATAGCTTCAAGTAACTCTTCTGGAAAGTCATCATCATCAGACTGACTACGCCCATGCACTGCAGGGCAAAGGCCTCTCCCATGTCTTTCCAGTTAACCATGTCCTGTGCAAGCTGCGGCCACACCATATCACCGTAGACTTCTTAATCGTATTTCGGGAATGTACATAGCCATAACCATGGGAATTGCAAGGAGTGAGGGGTTAGGTATAAGCAAAGAGCAAACAGCCATGTCTATCTTCAGTCTCTGCGGGATCAACACAAGTTGGCGCAGTAGACAGGACAGTTCACGACGCGGAGGCAAAAGAGCCTCCACTATTAGCGTGAAAGAAGCCCTCCCGATATTGTATGGAGTGTAATAGCGTTTTCGATGGAATCTTTAGGGCAGTTTCGAGAGCCAAGGGGCTAGTGTATCTATTACGAGGGAACCTTAACCTTTACGTTGCATTACGAATTCGAGCACTCGACAGGATGATTTATAGCGCGCTTAATAGGGTTAGAAGAGCCTGCACAATTAGTTTCGGCAGGGGCACGCCTGAGAGCGCGGAGGGTACAGCACGCCATCTCACTGAATTCTTTTACAGTTTGAAGAGCTATAGAGGCTACATGCCACTATCTAGAGGACGCACTAACCGCAGCATTGCATTTACACCGTTGCCTCAGGGGACGAAAACCTTCACGTTCTAGCGTTGTTGACGTCGCATGCAAGGGGCGTCCGTGATCACCTCTCAGCGCGAAGACGCGGGAAACCCGCGGCCGCCGTTCTTCACGCGTGCAGGCGCGGAGGTGTTACGCATTGTTGTGTTTCTACCCCCCCCCCCCCCCTTTAACTCCCTTTGTGTTATTTATTCACAAAGGAAAATTGGGTCACTGACCAAGTCAAGAAATGAAAAATGACGGTTCTCTTTGTGTGTTCCCGTCACACCTGTGTCCACTTCGGACCACGTGGGCCCGATCAAGCCGCTACCGTGAACAATCGCCAAGGTCGACAACCTCGCGACGACCATGGGAAGTGAGAAGCTTGGAATGCCCCTCCGAGCCTCAGCGGATTAGTGTGGCAGGGATGTCAAAGGCCATTGTCAGCCAAAACCCCAGCGAAATTCCTTGAACGGAGTGCAGCGGCGACGAAGGCAGGCGAGGCCCAGGAGCTATTGTCCGAGCAACCACCGTGAATGCGGAGGCGACCTGGCGGAGCCGTCACGCTGGCGGATAATTGAAGAATTCTGTGTCCCCGACTCGCGTTCTGGGCAATCGGCGGGGAGGCAAGTTCATTCCCCTGCTGAAAGACTTCAGGAGATTCCTTTCCCCGCGGGGCTGGATGAGTCAGCAATCTTCCCCTCTCTTCGACCCAGCTGCGACAGAGTGGACAAGCTCGCACCTGCCCAGCCGTGGGCGGTAACAAGGAGGTCCCCTTCGGTCCATCCGATTGGACAGTGCTCGTCGACCATTTTTCCCCAGCCAGGGATCTGGGGAAACCGGACGATATTTAACTCGGCCGTGAGTGTGGCCGAGAGAAGCCTGCTAGCTCCAGTCGACTACGGTTGACGAAGACGTTGCCCTTCCACTGAGAGCCATTCTCAGTCCCGCTCTATGTAAATAATGTAAATATGTGAATACAGTTTTTCCTTCACTTCCCCTACTCCCCGTCTCCGGCCCACGTTCCTTCCTCCTTCGGCACTGAGGCGGTACTCCTGGACCCGATGCCTGGTGGGACACGCTTCTAGCATCGACAAATATATCAACTGGTTGGCAGCGGTGGGATCTTCCACGCTTGGTCCTGGCTTCAGCAGTGGTGAGCGCTTGACTTTCTTTAAGAATCTGCCAGGCTTGATAACTCTGGAAATTTATCACTACCTGTAGATGGTTTTTCTGCACGTGCTCGCTTAAGCATTTCACGTAGCAGCTTATTTTATGAAAGTCCTCGTTCGGAAGTTGCCATGGATTTGAGCAAGCTAAAGAAGCCAGAGTTGATGTTGCTGTGTGAAAAGCTGGGTATTGAGGCCAGGAAGAGTCACAGAAAGCCGCAGCTGATTGAGGCTATTAAGGAATGTGGTGCTAAGGAGGGAGACAAAATTTTGGAGACTTGGGAAGTCATTCAGGAGGGAATCAGGAACGCTAAGGAGGAGGCCGACAGGGTTGAAAAGGAACGCAAGGAGAAGGCCGTCAGGGTTGAAAAAGAACGCAAGGAGAAGGCCGACAGGGTTGAAAAAGAATGGCAGGAGCAATGCCGTAAGAGACGCGCTGAGCTCGAGGAACTACGTAAACGAGAGCAGCAGGAGCTCATACGTACGACTCAATTTCTCAGACGGAAAAGGGCCCGAGATCGGTTGAGGACTTTTCAGAGAGGCGAGAGCTTCAGAACTTTCCTCGCGAATTTTGAACAGATATGTACGGAAGAGGAGCTAGATCAGGGCGAATGGTCAATGATGTTGCTGGCCATCCTTCCTTGCGATGTCAGCGCCGTATTAGCGCGACTGTCCGATGAGGATGCCAGCAACTATGACAAAGCAAAAATTGCCCTCTTCCGATACTTCGGAATTCGTGTACAGACCGTATCTAAAAGCCGAAGTGATAGCAGCGGGCAGTGCTCCCATCAGTGCGTCAGCGACCAGCCAAAGAGCCCCGCTTGGTCAGCTACGCACATTGTAGTTGCTCAGAACAGTGGCAGTCGGGAAGCTGATGTGATAATCTGCGGCACGGAGCGTCGTTGTCAGTCACCTGACAGCGACTATGGCGCTCCAAGCCAAAGCGCAGCGTTGGCTGAAAAGCGGGATGCCGCAGAGATTGCCCTTGCAACTCAGAAAGGTGTAGGCGCAGCGCCGAGATGTAGTCCTCCAGAAAGCAGTCGCGCGCTGAAAGCGACAGATGAAAGTTCTACTGTAAGCGAGGAATGCGCCTCATCGCTGCCTGGAAACAAAGATCAGTTCGGCGATAACGGAACGACAGCCGCTCGCGACCAAACACCCGAAAATGAGTTATGCTCCACTGAAACCAGCGTGTCTTTGCCCATTGCCCGCGTCGCGATCGAGAGCCCGCTCGAGGTGCGTCTGACCGAGGCAGCCGTCTCCCAAAACCTGCCTAAGCAGCATCCCTCGATTTTCCTTAATCGCTTGGATATGCTGCCCCAAGAAAAAGGCCTTTGTTTTGGAGATAAGGCTGCGAAGGTCCTTACCATTTCGAAGGCTCGTGAGGTCGCGGCGCCAGCAGAGCACGTGGTTGAAGAGGGCAAACCTGAACCTGTAAGCCCGAAGCCTATAAATTCTCACAGTGGTGAGCCAGAGCCGGCTCTAGTAAAGACTGGCGATGAAACGGACGCCGGCGACTTAAACTGTGACGGCTCCGCGTTACCTAATGACGAGTCAGCACAGGACTTACTCACTTCTAGCACAGGGATAAAGAGCACCGATAGTAGTGCAAGCTGTAGTGAGTCTTCCGAAGCAGGCGCAAGTGATGAGCTGGGGCTAGGTGAGGAATTGAATACCAATCTTGTGTTACCCCACTCGGATGGCTTTCTCGAACTCCTTCGTTTGGACAGAGAAACGTTCACCGCTGAGCAAGAGAAAGACCAATCTCCATGCAACTTGAGTCACCAAAGTGACATAGGTGTGTCACGGAAGAACATACCTTTCCAGCTCCGTTCTGGCCTGCTGTACCGCCAGTATAAGGATAGGAAAGGTATACAACACGACCAACTTACTGCCCGCGTCGCGATCGAGAGCCCGCTCGAGCTGCGTCTGACCGAGGCAGCCGTCTCCCAAAACCTGCCTATGCAGTATCCCTCGATTTTATCAAATCGCTTGGATATGCTGCCGAAAGAAAAGGGCCTTAGTTTTGGAGATAACGCTGCGCAGGTCCTCACCAGTTCGAAGGCTCCAGAATTCGCAGAGCCAGCAGAGCACGCGGGTGAAGAGGGCAAACGTGACCCTGTAACCCTCATAAACTCTCACGGTAGTGAGCCAGAGCAGGCTGGATCACAAACTGACAATGAGGCGAACGCCGACGACTTAACCTGTGACGGTTCCGCGATGGCTAGTGACGCGCCCCGCAAACCAACAGCGAGGGTTTCCACGGGGCGGAAGCGTATAGAGGTGGCCAAACGGGAAGAGTTAATCAAGGGGAAAGTGCGGCTGTTGTTGACTGCTCGACTGAAATCCGAACCGCGTGGCCGCCCCAATTTGGCACCTCGTTGCTCAAGAGTTCGCACCCGCCCCGTGGGAACACAAGCCAAGAGAACGCAACGCGCGAACCCGATCCGAGAGAGACGGATACGCTGGCACGGCATTCGCACTCGTCCGTTCCCTTCTCGCGTTCTGCTTTCTGAGCGTCAGCCAAACTTCAGAACTACGAGACTTGGACGAGGAACAGTTAAGGGTCCTAAGCTGAAATTCCTAGCCTTGTGTCCTGTTGCACCTGCTAGAGCAGCTATCGGACCGCGGCCGCGCAGGGGGCGGCTGAAGAATAGGAACCAGTAAATTCCTCTGATCGCAACGCTGTTTGTAGACGGATTCGAGGAATAATCCCGTCTTGAGTTGAATGCTTGTTTCTTGGGCTCATATATCTCTCCTGTACAAGGATGAGAGCGAAACTTTGGAGCTTGGCATTGCGGGACTCTGTTCACATGCGTTGCAGAAACGTAAGAGATAATGGCAACGCTGATGGCCTCAGCCGAAGCTCTCCCGTGTAATGCCCTTTCCTGACTCCCCAGACGTTATTCCGCTATGCAAATTTGTATTTTGTTTTTTTTTTTTTGCTTTAGCGGGAATCATTTTTGTCTGTTTTGTATGTGTGTTCAGCAGCTCCACCTTCCCTTTGTGCTCTCACGGGCGGTGGCTTTCTGTGACAAAAACTGTGCTACGGCACCCCCCCAAAATTTTTAGAAAATTTTCCTCCCTTTTGGCTAAACAAGCTCTGTGTATTCTGGTTTGGTCAAACATGTCAACTTTCGGAGGAGGACGTAAATTTCACGCTACAGCTCATTTTCTCTAAAGAGATTTTGTTGACCGAAAACAGCTTGGCAGTTCTTGAAGTCAGTTTGGCGCTTTCTGCTTGTTGGGCTTTGGACTTTGCTGGTTGAGCTCGTTACAGCTGTCAACGAAGCAAGAAGAACCTTTGGGCCCAGCTGTGACCAAAGGCCGAACGGACACAACTCCAGGTCTCTGCGCGCAGCAGCGTTGGCTGCAACCACTACGAGACCTCTTCGGGCGGCGGACGTGCTGTTGTGTTTCTACCCCCCCCCCCCCCCCCCTTTAACTCCCTTTGTGTTATTTATTCACAAAGGAAAATTGGGTCACTGACCAAGTCAAGAAATGAAAAATGACGGTTCTCTTTGTGTGTTCCCGTCACACCTGTGTCCACTTCGGACCACGTGGGCCCGATCAAGCCGCTACCGTGAACAATCGCCAAGGTCGACAACCTCGCGACGACCATGGGAAGTGAGAAGCTTGGAATGCCCCTCCGAGCCTCAGCGGATTAGTGTGGCAGGGATGTCAAAGGCCATTGTCAGCCAAAACCCCAGCGAAATTCCTTGAACGGAGTGCAGCGGCGACGAAGGCAGGCGAGGCCCAGGAGCTATTGTCCGAGCAACCACCGTGAATGCGGAGGCGACCTGGCGGAGCCGTCACGCTGGCGGATAATTGAAGAATTCTGTGTCCCCGACTCGCGTTCTGGGCAATCGGCGGGGAGGCAAGTTCATTCCCCTGCTGAAAGACTTCAGGAGATTCCTTTCCCCGCGGGGCTGGATGAGTCAGCAATCTTCCCCTCTCTTCGACCCAGCTGCGACAGAGTGGACAAGCTCGCACCTGCCCAGCCGTGGGCGGTAACAAGGAGGTCCCCTTCGGTCCATCCGATTGGACAGTGCTCGTCGACCATTTTTCCCCAGCCAGGGATCTGGGGAAACCGGACGATATTTAACTCGGCCGTGAGTGTGGCCGAGAGAAGCCTGCTAGCTCCAGTCGACTACGGTTGACGAAGACGTTGCCCTTCCACTGAGAGCCATTCTCAGTCCCGCTCTATGTAAATAATGTAAATATGTGAATACAGTTTTTCCTTCACTTCCCCTACTCCCCGTCTCCGGCCCACGTTCCTTCCTCCTTCGGCACTGAGGCGGTACTCCTGGACCCGATGCCTGGTGGGACACGCTTCTAGCATCGACAAATATATCAGCATCCTTCCCGTTTCGAGGAAGAGGAAGTGCGCCGATTAATTGACGGCGGCGGCGGCGGCGGGCGCCCTTGCCGCACTGGACGCCCACCCCCCTCTCCCTCGCAGCTGCCTGACTTCGCCGGCGCTGCAGGAGCAGCAGCAGCAGCAGCGCGCAGTGTCCGGCGGCGGCGCGCTTTGTCTCCGGCGTCCTCGCGCCAACAAGGACGAGGCGTGGTCCTTCCGCGGACCCAGTTTCGCACCAGAGGAATCCGGCTTTCTCGCCGTGCTCTGATTCCTCGGGGAAAGTGGCCCCGCGTGCGCGCCCAACGGAAAAAGAGCCGGACGAACCGATCGGTCACTCGCCCCGCCGCCGCGTGCCTTCCCTCGGCGCGCGCTCTGCTGAGCCATCCGGGGCTGCCGCCGCTGCTTGGCGGCGCTGGCTGGAGGAGCGGACGCCTTCTGGGCTTCCATCGCCCCTCTTTCTTTCTTACGCGACCGCAAAGTGCGTATTAGCAGAGATGTCGGACGCGTCCGCGCCGGACCACACTCGCCGCTGCAGCCGCTTTCACTTTTCGTTACCCCGGCACGATATGCAGACGTGTGAATAAACGCGAGAAGGCGAGAAGCAGCAGTAGAAGCAGCACCGAAGGTAACGTTTAGGAGCCTCGGGACTGGTCAGCGGAGTCTATAGCGTGCGTCCTTCCCTTATCGGTTACCGGAAGTCGAGAATGTATGGGTAAAACGCCCCTCTGCGCGTGTGCCGAGAAGCCTGGTGGAGACCACAGATGGAAATGGCCAGCTAAGAATCCGAGACCAACGCATTTCTCATTGAACGCTCCCAGTTTCTCCGGCTGCGCCGCCCGCCGCAGGGCGAGGTTCGTGGCTACGTATCGTAGAAAACCCGTAAATCGTAATGCTCGCTGTATCTGCCACTAATCTCGGCTGCTAGAAGTATCTGGGGTAAATATATCTCAGTGTTCTCGAGACCTAAGTCGGCTCGTTTTAGCTGAACGGCAGTAGACCAGATTCTGGCATATGACTTGTTTTCATTCTCAAAGCTACGTTCGGGCTGGCGGAGCTGGATAAACAGCGAGCCTTGGTGGAACGGGTGACCCACCACCTGCCGCTTTAGCTTAACTCCACAGTAAAGTTTGTCTGACTACCGACATAACAGTCTTTAAGGTCCGAGCAGTCCAGGCACTCAAGAAACTAAAAGTACACAAAACAAATTGTACGTGATTATATTCCGTTCTTCCGCATAGTTGTCTGTACAGAAATCTGATTGCTCTAGTCCTTCCAGTGCGCACACTGCCAAGGTTCATTTTGAGACCATAATCTTTTTTTGGCTTTACCTATTACCAACAACACTTTTTTTTAATCTAAACATTGTTTTTTTACGTCGAGCTCAACTTAAGCCGCCAGTATGATTTTTGGCGTGTTTCTTTTTACGCGCGTGTAGTAGTTGTAGTAGTGTAGTGTAGTGTAGTGTAGTGTAGTGCAGTGTAGTGTAGTGTAGTGTAGTAGTGTAGTAGTGTAGTGCAGTGCAGTGCAGTGCAGTGTAGTGTAGTGCAGTAGTGTAGTGTAGTGCAGTAGTGTAGTGTAGTGTATTAGTGTGCGTGTCTTGGTTCCTTCTTCTTAAACTCTGAAGTAATTCTGAACCATTCTTTTTTGCTAAGAGAGCAGTACCAGTGGCACTGCCGAAAATGCCGGCGCTGTCAGAAGCCTCCGCCCTCCAGAAGCAGCCCCCACCGCCTCACCGCGTGCCCCTATACCTGCTGCGGTTCCAACGTTCTCTTCAACTTATCTCTGCCAAAACCTTGCACTCAATGGAACCGCCTTCCACCGCCATTGCCTCATTTGTGGATGCACCATACTTCAAGTCGGCGCTCGTCGACTGTCTTTTTAATACCACCATTATTATTTGTTAACAAATATGCACGTTGTACTTTTCTATGTGTTTCTCTTTCTTTGTACCCACCCCTCCGTAACGCCCTTCGGGCCCTGTGGGCATTGAAATAAATAAAATAAATAAGGAGCTGTCCATGCACTCACCTCCACCCTCAATCCACCTGCTCACCCCAACCCTGTCCGCCTTGACATTCCAGAAATGCCATCCCCCACCCACCCAACTCTACCCTCCAAAAGCGCCACTCACCACATACCCCCCTGCTTCCTCCTTCCAGAAAACCTCCACCTACAAGAGCTCACGCAGCAGCCGCCTCCATTGCCAGGGAGTTGCCCAAAAACCCTTCACCACCCTCGACCGACCTCCACCTCCAGAAGCGCCACCCACAGCCCACCCGCCTTTGCCCTCCAGACAAAATCTGCCGCGTGAGTGAAGCCTAGGCTTAGAGTAAAAGCATTCATTAGCGCAAACAGAATCAGCGTAATCATCGAGGGTGAATCAAGCTTCGGTCCCAGCTTTCCGGCATCAGGTTTCATGATCATCCTGTTCATTTCTTTTTTTCTTTCGGTCTCTTCAATGAATTTCGCTTGTAAATATGTTTGAAATATGGACTGTCGAACACCTGCTATAGCTGCGACAGCAGCATGGTAGCGTATAAATATTTGGATACCAGCAAAAATAAGTGCAGCAATGCTCAGATACAATGACATGTTTTTCCCCATCATCCTCTTCGTCATTCTTTCCAGAAAGACTCTGCTATTTATTGCAAGGTAGTCTTGAAAATTTATAGTTCAATTCGAAACTGTTGGTTACGCATCACGCACAATACAACCGCTGTCACCATTGTGGTTCGCTATACACGCAGCGCCTTTAAACGGAGGCACTGAGGGGAGGGAAAGCCTCGTGCGACTGTAAATGTCGCTGTTTCTCAAGTTCATTAGAGAGTACGAGCTTGAGAGCCCATAACTATCGGCGCGGTTGAAACTACCCGGTTGTTTTCTTGATGCAAGCGTTTCAAAGTTAAAGTTAATTTACTGAACCTTCCAGGCGTCTCAATCCAGACATGTTAGCATCCTGCGCAGGCTACGTTGTTTGTTTAGTTTTAGTTTTTATATCCGTTCAAACCTAGCTATGCAAGAGGCTAAACCATAGTCTTAAGCTATCGCGTAACTCATTGTTGATTGTTTAGTTTTAGTTATTATTTCTGTTCAAACCTAGACATGCACGAGGATAAACCATGGTCTAAACCTATCGCGTAATTGCCTGTTAGAGAGAGAGGGGGGGGGGGAGAAGGAAGGCAGGGATGTTAAGCAGTAGAGCGTTCCGGTCGGCTGCCCTGCACTGGGGAGGAGGGATGAGGGGATTGGAAAGAGAAAGGGAGAAGGGGTGAGGAGCACAGTTAAAGTTTGTCATTCAAGCCAGTCGCTCTCAGGAATGGCGTAGTAGGCCTTGGGGGCAGTTGACTGCTGTAGCCGCGGTCCGAGTATCTTATCATCTGTTAATGGGAGAGGATCCAGGTGGTCTAGAGAATAACACAGCGTGTATTTCGATCGCAAAAGGGCTGACGGCTATCCCAATCGTTTATGTGGAGGTTCATGACTGCTGAACTCAACAACAACCTTTAGGGCTATTAAGTGCGGTAAAATTCTGTGGACTAGAGCATGCAGGAAAATGAGCGCGGTTGGAATGGGGTTACTGCGTCAATCCGGCTAAGGCATTTTGTGAACGGCAAACATACATCATTTAAAGTAGGGTCACAGATACAAGTAAACTTTCGGGCTTTATAAAGAGGCTGTCCCTCTTAATCTGAGACACATGGGTTCCCATCAGGTTTTGTGTGTGTTCTGCTGTTTTCAGTTTGTGCAATTCCATTAATTTGTTTGCTTTCCTGCTATCTTGTCAGTAGTCTAACGCTCAAACCGACATCACGACATGAAGCCGCTTGACCAGCTCATGATTTTGCGCCGAAGCCGAACCGAGAGGAAACGGGGATCGATTTCACCCTCTATAGGCGAGGTAGCAATAAAGGTGCATAAACGCGGCTCTCGCCTCCCATGGCAACTACGGCACACAGACTGCGGGGAAGGACCTACAGCAGCTGCGGTGGGTGGTGAAAAATATATTAGAACCGAATTCGGTGGGAGGGCATCCACATTGTACGGTGGAACATCGCGGGGGGTGTGTGCGTATCACGCCCATTTGGGACAAAGGTTTTGTGCCCTGATGGGCGTGGAACGCTGGGGTCGGATATCGAACCAGCAACCTCAGCGTTGATGAACTAAGCCCTCAGACATTGCCAACTGAGGGAAGTGAAATGTATTTGTGCACATAGACTCAGCGAAAAAGTTTGTGCGAGAAAGTGTGCTCCAATTCAAGTCAATATGGCAGGCAAGGTTTGAGGTATTCTTTACCTTTTTTTTCCTTTCGTAGAGGGCATCTGTCTATCAAAGGGACATCTAAGAGGCGGAAATATTTCTTCCCTTTGATTTGATTGGATTGGATTTGATTTGGTTCTAACGGCGCAGCGGAATCTTGGAAAGGTTAAAATGAATATTACGTACATGATGGGGCCAGAGAACCATTTGTTAAGCACTTGGCCACAGAGAAGCTGACCACCGAGCAATGTGAAAGATTGTACTATGGGAAACCGATGAGAACATGGCGGCACTCGGGATCGAACCCTGAACCTCCCGCATACGAGGCGGATGCGCAAGTCACTAGGCCACCTCTGAGTTTAGTTTCTTCCGGTGAACTAAAGCCTGGAGCGGGAAGTCCTCTCTAAAGGGCTCATCTACCATCTGTGAACGTAGGCGCTGTCAGTGCTTAAACAGAATACGGCGCAACACAGAGATCACGCAGCATGCGATAGCAATCACAAATGCATGGTACTGTGTGTTCTCTGAGTTGCGCCTTGTTCTAATTAAGCATGTGACACCAACTTGGTCGGCGGCATGACACTGCAGAGTGTTGCATCGTGCCCTGAGCTTCAGTATCGGTACTTGGCGCTGAATGAGTTTAACTGGTTGTCTCTGCTGGTCTTGTGCAGGCATTTCAGGGTGTGTTTACGTGCGCACTGATTTACTGAGTTAAAACAAGAGTAAAAGCGCTTTTGAGTCCAGATACAAAACCTAAGCGAACAGCATCTATAGTTAGACTGTCCCTTCTTTTCAGCCGTTCGCCTGAAAAAAAAACAACAACAACAAAGCGTCGTATGTTCGAGTCATGGCAAATTTTGGACGCCTGGTGACGAGCCGATTGTTTGCAGCCATTCTGCGTGCACAGCTCTTCTGAACACATGTTAAAATTCCAGCAAGAATACAATGCTCCCATTCGACAAGAAATAGTGAAAAGGAATAGCAACTGTTCGTGCTCTCGACAGTCCTGGGGCAGTTTTTGCTCACAGAGCGTCACATCTGAGAATCGACCACTACATTATTAGGTATGAAGGAAAACTGGACGAGTTTGTGCTTTAGCGGTGTTCGCGAAGCACAAAAAACACGGGCAAGGGCAGAGGCAGAGACGTACACAAAATGCGAGCGCTTACTATCAACTAAAATTGGGTTGCCAGAACTCGTATTGCCAGAACTCGTAGCTCTCCAATTTTTAGTGATATCTCGGGGGTGTCAGAAAGATGGTAGTTCAGTTTCGCATGCAGGACCGCAGTGGCGAAACGGACGAGAGTACGCGCTTGTGAACAGAGCGCGAGCAGACGAGCAGCATAGGTTGTGTCACGTAAGCAGAACAGCCGAGCAGACGACACGGAAACTGGAAAGCGCTACACGCGCATGCGCGTACTCTCGTTCATTTCTCTACTGCGGCAGTATATTACTCTATGGCTACAGTGTAGCGCCCAGCATAGAGTTTCTTACTATTACCTTGAGGGAAAGCTGACAACCCGTCTATGGGAGTTTGCATGGAGGCCCCTCGTGACCACTTCAGCCACCATGGGCGCTCAAAGCATCATGGGGCGGTGAGCTACCGACTGCAGAACTACAACTTTTGGCCAAAAAATAATAAAAAAATAAAGCTGTTCGATAAATATGAATGTCCTAACATTCAATATCCTGTCTGTAAATTGCAACAAACGAGCAGAAAAGCATGTAAATGCTAAGTTTGCCCAAAATATGAGCTGGCTAGCTTTCCTATTGGCCAAGTAATGAACGCTACAAAAACTAATATTTCGTACTTAACTGGCGCATTTTTAAAAGTAAATATGTTCTAAAAAAAAAGTTGTTGCTTAGATACTTTAAGAGGTTTTTTAATGGCATTTCGGAAAAGTGAAACCTTTTATTAGCGTTGTGTGTCGTCGCGTTTTCACTACTATGGCTTTTGCACACTGCGTTCGTGCGAAAGTCGTCTGCGTACACACGAACAGCGTTTTCGGAATGAAACGTCTTAGTAATGACACTCCATGTTTGTAAAAAACTACGACTGTCTCGCAACAAGTAGCTCACCGCCCCATGATGCTTTGAGCGTCCATGGTGGCTGAAGTGCAGCGCCGCCAGCTTTCCCTCTAGGTAATAGTAAGAAACTCTATGGCGCCCAGACGGGATTTCGCATTAGACGCTTGTCCCTGCCACTGGCGAACGAAGCGAGGGCGCTGCATTCACCAACTCTCGAACCAATTGCTATGGCGTTGCCTGAGTTCGTCTGTAAACAGATTTGGTAACTTGCGTTGACCATGTACCTGGTGCATAAAAAGACAAAATATTTCTTTTCGGTTAGGCATACAGTGGACTGAGAGTGATTTAGGCGAAAAAAAAATGTGATCGTTCGCGATCACTCGAACGCCGTGGAGAAATGACTCGTTTATGGCGGCGCTGTGATCGAACTCTCTCGAAAGCAAGCTGCTACTGGCGACGGCGCTGGGGACACAGGGGACCCCTGCGCGTTACACTGTCCATTGTATTCTGCGCTGCATGAGCATGAGCATGACTACACTATTCTTTGTATATCACTCTGTTTCTGACTCCTTTCTGTCTGTTTTCGCTCTTTTCCTTTCCCTCTTTTTTTTTTTTTCTCAACCGACGGATTCGGTAGCAAAACATACCACATCTTGGCTACCAACCCAAAAGCAATAACGTGTGCCTCCTCTTAACAGCGGAGAACCAAAGTCGAAAGCCAGCTGAAGGAAAGGGTTTGATGAACTTGAGGCCACCGCTCCTGACATCGCCAAGCGTTATTCCTGGTGGTGGCCGCATGCCAAATTGACTGCTTCCAGCACCCGTTTAGCGCCGGCTCGGCGGGCGGTCAGCGCCGTGGGGAATTTTTTTTTGTACACTTCATTCTTATACTACTTTGTCGCGCGCTGCATGACGACCTTCTCCGGTAATGGCCCCGCAAATTGATCAGAAAGGGAACAAAAATAAAGAAGGCGGGCTGGGTACGCGCCCTTCGCCTAATGACTTTTAGGGCGGTTAATAAACTGGCGTTCAGGCAGCGTCGAGGCGCTTGGCGTTGCTCGGACTTGGATGCTTGAGGCTGAATTCCGCTCTCAACGCGTGCCACGACGAACTATAAGAAGCACGCTTAAGACACCGCCTCGCGTGAGATATTATGCACGACGCCCTGCTCCGCATTTGTCGACGGTATTGTTATTCGCGTTCCAACCAATCACTAATCTCGACACGGGTGATTTATTGGCACCGTTTAGCGCGTGTTAACGAAAGGCCGTCGGGAGTGCACTGATTTAAGCGCTAACGCTTGCATTGTCTGTTTCTCCCAGAGGGTGGAGCGTGTATGCTATAAAGCGATTCCAATTTTTTAGTATTTATTTTCTCTTTAATCAATAACTGGAATGCTTAGTTGACTTTCGAAAGCTCTCAGTATTACCTGGACTTCGAGAGTCGGCGCTGACTTTGATTTTACTTTCACGAAGCAGTATGCTGCGTGGTAAATTTTGAACGATTGGTTTGCATATGCGTGGGCTAAGTGTCCTGCTTTCACAAATATCGTCTGTGAAACGCTAATGAGCTTTAAAAATGCATCACCTAACCTTGCATAATGGTCACGTTCCGCTCATTTCCTCGGCAATATGGCGCCAATTACTGCTTGCAAGTTCATGCTGGCAATGTTGGGTCGCACCTTTCTTTGCTTCCCCAAATCGCAATATAAGTGAGGTCCAGTTCTTTCACAGCAATTTTTTTTTTCAGCATCAGAAAATTGACGTGTTACTGATGGACGCCTGTAGTTAGCTGCTACATCACTGAGACTTTCAACATTGGAATAATACAGACCATTCCGTACGAAAGACGCAAGGAAAACGAAAAGAAAACGAATAAATTTGAATGGAACTCTAGCTTCGCCACCAGTTCTACATAAAGATGTTCAGTGTGTAGGTACTAACAGAAGACAGTCGCCTGTGGCAAGGTTGTTTCTTTTACACTGCATACGTTTGCGGTAAGCCGGAAGAGACACTTTAAAGTGGCGAGCGGAAGCAGGGAGTCATGTTCGAACCAGGCGACAAAAAAAAAAAAAAAAAGGTGAATGACACAAACTGCATGCAGAATACGAAGACGCAAATAAAGTGCTCAACTGCATTTCTCTAGAACTTGAACTTCGCCTGATTCATTCCTCAAAGAGAAAGCAAAACCTAATATGGTACCAGTATACAGGATAATAGAGCGTCTTTAAGAAATGTTGGATATGCCGATTTGTCCAAAACCTAAAACCAATGCGCTGCTTTTCCTCTTTCCCGTATCACTTGGGGGGGAAGAGGGGGGGGGGGGGGGGATGAACATGCACGCAGAAAATCCCACTCAGTCTGGACTTCATTCATCCATTAAGTGCATGTCTTCCTTCAGGTAGTGGATCGTACATTGGGAGTCTCGACGTTGCACGAGTCACTGACTCTGGGGTCAAAGCATGACTCCAGAACGAGGAAACGTAGAGCCAAAAGCCGTCTAGCTACACTTTCCTTGGGCTGAACCCATTGGGTGGTCTAAAGAATCCAGCTATAGCACTGATCGAATCCCACCGATACTCTCTCGTCCGTCTCAAGAAGTCCTGCTTTCTCCTACAAAAAGCAACCGTCCGGAAGCCTATTCGCGCCAGTCGGCATCGCGCCTTCTACACCGAAAGCGCATCGGTTCCAGGGAAGACGCAATTTTTCGCCCAATTCCCCGCTCCTACAACAAGCTACAAGGGTATGCCCGGGGCTGTACATTACACAGATATACCACACACGCTTCGCTCGCGGTTTGTGTGTGTGTGTTTGCGGGGAAGAGAAAGGAAGGGGGGGCAAGGCTGGCTCAAGGCGCTCACACGGCGTTCGGCGGCGGCGTCCATTGTGCGCGCCTATTCTCGCGGACCGTTATTGTTGCTGACGCCCGCTCAGGAGCGCATTTTTTTGGCCGAGGCCCGCTTTTAATGAATCGGTTGTGCTTCACTGGAGCCGCCTGGCAAAATAAGGGCAGGAAACTATCGGACGCGGAAAGAGACACGTGGCCTGTTATTGGCGCCGCTGAGCGGTCCGGGCGTCCTTCTGCCGCGCGCGCTGGGGCGGTATGCGCTGCCGAAGGGAATGGCCTCCGCCTCCGCAGTGGCCGACCGGAGGCCGGCTCGGCCCAGGGAAGGGACGATACTGTGGCTGCACGCTGCCGCTTTGAAATGACGGCTGTAATATAGAGGTACCATCGTACCCGCCGCTGTGATTCAAGTGGCTGTGGCGTTCGCCTGGTGAGACCAACCAAGGTTGTGGGAGCGAATCCCGGCTGCAGCGGCCGCATTTTGATGGAGGCGAGATGCGAAAAGGCCCGTGTGCTGTGCGACGTCAGTGCAGGTTAAAGAGCTCCAGGTGGTCGAATTTAATCCAGAGCCCTCCAGTGCGCTAGCTCCCTCATAGCTCCCGTGCAACTTCGGGACACTAAACACCACACAACGCGAAATAACGTCATCATGCTGCTGCAAGGTCGAGAGGCAAAACCGAGCAGTGAAGGTGCGCGTGACGATCGTAGGCCGGATCTGTACCTGTTTGGCTCATGAACATTTCACTGTTGTCGTCATAATCATCAATCAATCATGTCCATTATAGGACAAAGGCCCCAATGATATCCGCCCGATTAGCAGTGTACTACATCAGCCGCGGAATTCTTAGTTCAACAAATTCCCTAACTTCACCTAACCTGCCCCCCCCCCCCCTCTCTCTCTTTTGGCTGCTTTCTGCCGCTCTGGCTACACATGCACCCCATCTAATTAAATTTGCTACCCTTACAAAGAGTCGGTTACCTGTTCTCTGCACACTGCGGTCTTACACTTCATCTTAGTTGGGTCTCAGTCGCAAAGCTTACTTTCGTTAAAACTGTGCAGTGTTATAAAAGATTGGGCTGGGAAGAGTTAACCCCGAAAAGCATTAATTCATATAGGTGCCCGCAGATGAGCAGTGTAAAGAGGGGGTTGAAGGTGAGAGGGGGACATCCCGTCTCGGCACAATGAGCTTTTGGTTGCCAAGCAACGCAGCGATTATTTCGAACTTGCGGCGACAAAGTGGATAGCAGCATGAAATCCAAATAGTGCCAGTGTTCCTATATGATCAGCCTGATATCAGACTGGCGGGCTCTCGAAAATGTCTTGCTAGCGAACTTTACCTTAGACATCTTGTGTGAACTGTGGAAGTATGCCAAATCAGTAAAAAAAGAAGGTGACAAGGTCCGTTTGTCTTTTGATAAACTGCTTATCAATGGTGTCTCGTATTTCTGGGATGATCAAACCAGTAGCGCAGTGCGCCTGTCCCTTGCCTGACGCATCCCTTCCAGTTCTCGTAAAGTGGCTGGCAAACCACCCGTGCGGCCAAACGCGCAGCGTTGCTCCAGTTACGATGTCAGTTTTCTGTACACTAACATAAGGAGTGTTCTTTCTAAAAACGTAGCTCTTTCTTCTTTAATTGATTCATGATGTTCCTCGGTCATCGCGCTTACCGAGACTTGGTTAAATGACATGGTTCCTGATGATGTCGTTTTCGCCTGTGACTCCGAATTCAACATATTTCGTTGTGACCGCACGGGCCGTAGAGGTGGCGGTGTCCTTCTGGCTGTCAATAAAGGGCTCACTGCTGTGCCTATCGAGGTCACGTTGTACATAGAATCGGTATGGGTTCGGTTGAGTTGTGGTCCCACGGTAGCCATCATTGGCGTCATTTACCGCCCTCCGGACATGAATTCTTCATTCGCAAGTCAGTTTTCTAATTTACTAAGCGATCTTACTTGTCGTTTCCCGAATTCAAGGTTACTTTTACTTGGTGACTTTAACTTTCCGGCTATTAACTGGTCGTCATTAACAGCTCCTGCCAATGATCCTGAAGCTCAGGCTTTCCTCCAGTCCTGTCTCGATTTCTCGTTGCAACAACTTATTTCTGAACCTACGCGTCGTTCCGCCACTACAGCCAATATTCTCGATCTTATCTTGACAAGTGATCCTTACCTTTGCTCCAACGTTGCGCTCTTAGAAGGCCTTTCCGACCATTCCATAATCACGGGTAACCTGAATTTTGTTCCCCATAAAAAGGTAACTCGTACTAAACAAATAAGGTGCTACAACCGAGCAAACTTCGGTGAAATAAACGCTCAGTTGTCAGTCTTTGCTGATCATTTTCTTCACGATTTTTTGTCACGCTCCGTGGAAACGAACTGGAACCTGTTCAGCGTGAAACTAGCTACTCTCATTGACAGATTCATACCCGTCATCAGTATCCCTTGCACTAACACAGCGCCTTGGTTTAGTAGGCATCTACGTCGCCTTAATAACAAAAAAAAAGCGCCTTTACAGACAAGCCGACAAGAACAGACACTCCGAATCTTGGCAACGGTACAAACTATGTGATAAGGAATACCAGTCTGAGTTGATATCTGCACGTAGGCACTTCTTCACACACGATCTACCGGCAATGCTAACAAACAATCCACGGAAGTTCTGGCAGATAATAAACCCCGCTAATCATCCTGACATTACTCTTACCAACGCGGAAGGCAGCAGTGTTCCAGTGGCCGAATGCGCCGAACTTTTCAATAACGCATTCACATCCGTTTTTACCCGTGAAGATCTCCCTGTACCTCCTATTTCTGTCAGCACTTCTAATACATCAATGTCCGAAATAGTTATCAGTGAGACCGGTATCTTATTCTTACTAGGGAAGCTTAAAACATCATCAGCATCAGATCCCCTTGGCTTTAATAACAAAATACTCAAATATTCATCTGATGGTATTCATCGCATCTTGTCCACTATTTTTTCACAATCTTTATCATCAGGCGTGATTCCGCTGGACTGGCGCCTAGCTAAAGTTGTGCCAATTTTCAAGTCTGGTGATCGTTCCTCACCACTAAATTACCGACCCATTTCATTAACTAGCAGTGTTTGCAAACTTCTTGAACACGTAATTCACTCGCAGGTAATTAACTATCTTGAAGAACATAACATTATCTTTAAATATTAACATGGGTTCCGTAAAGGCTACTCATGCGAAACGCAACTTGCCGGATTCATTCAAGATTTACATTCATCGATTGATGCTGGCATTCAAGTAGACTCCATATTTCTTGATTTTTATAAAGCTTTCGACAGGGTACCTCACAACCGGTTAATAATGAAACTAGCACTGCTTAATATTCACCCTCTTGTCATTGCATGGGTTAAAGATTTTCTCTTTTCCAGGTCTCAATTTACAACTGTCAATAACCACAATTCATCTTTCAGCCAAGTACACTCTGGCGTCCCACAAGGAAGTGTGCTTGGCCCCTTACTTTTCCTAATATTTATCAACGATTTACCGGATTCCATTTCTTCCCATATCAGACTTTTTGCTGATGATTGTGTAATTTATCGCAAAATTTATTCTAACACCGATTGCCAATCCCTTCAATCTGACCTGGATTCAGTAACAGCATGGTGCTCAACCTGGCTTATGCAACTTAATCATTCAAAAACTAAATTGATGTCTTTTACTAACCGAATGTCTCGAATTCAAACAGCATACTCCTTAAATAATAGCTCACTCGAGCTAGTCACCACGTATAAGTACTTAGGACTTCACCTTCATTCAGACTTAGCATGGAACCACCATATTAACCTTATGCTTGCATCTGCTAATCGGTCATTAGGTCTCTTAAAACATAACCTAAAGCATGCTCCTCCTCACCTCCGTGTTCATGCCTATACCACTCTAATTCGACCTAATATTGAATATGCCTCGGCTATTTGGGACCCTTACCAATCTTACCTAATAAATAACATTGAATCAATGCAGAACCGCGCCCTTCGTTTTATTTACTCCGATTATTCACGTAACACCAGCATCACAGCCTTAAAGAAAAGCGCAGGTCTCCAGGATTTATGTCTCCGCCGTAAAATTGCACGACTATCACTTTTTCATAAACTTTATCATCATCCATCACTTCATAACGACTTTTTTTCTTTGCCTCCTTCGATTTTTGACCGCCGCGATCATCCCTTTAAAGTTAGACGTTTCACGTGCAGAACATTTATCTATGCGCATTCATTCTTACCACGCACAATATCTGACTGGAACACTCTGCCTTCACATATCGCAACCACCACTGATCCTGATAAATATTTTAAACTTATATCTTCAATAACTACTTAACTCTTCGCATACATTGTTATTTTATTTGTTCATGGCTTCCTTTTTTTTTTTTTGCAGGGTTTGTTACTAAAAAGATTCATTGTACTAGTGTTCTGTTTGTATAATTTTAATACTGCAGTAATCTTCGTTCTTTGCAGCGCTGCCATTCTTTTGATTCTTTAGCTTACTTATGTTACTTATGTTTTTGATTGATTCTTTTGCTTACTTATGTCATCCAAAGTGTCTTATTTGTGTTTTTGTTGTTTGTTTTATATTTGTGGTTTTGTTTTATTCTGTTAAATTGCCTGTGCCCCCCCCCCCCCCTATGTAATACCCTCTCGAGGGCCTTTAGGGGTATTCTGTATAAATAAATAAATAAACTGATTTGCCAGGCGTCTGTGCGGGATAAAGTGTTGGTGCACTTTTCTCAGTATGCTTGGCACAGGGCTTGCCGTGCTTCGCCATCACATTGTTCCTTTTCTTTAATCCCTCTCTCTCTCTTTTTAATCATTAATCCCTTGCCGTCTCCGATGCGTAGAGAAGCAGGAAACGCACATGCTCCTTCAGGATACCTTTCCGCGCAAGTAAGGACACCTAATTTTGGTTGTGTGCACTTTATTTGGAATAAACGTGGCGGAATGGTGCTTAATACTTATTCCAATCTGCGATATGGAGCATCCACAAAGGCGCAAGATGTCGAGGGAGTCTAGGCACTATACCATCGCGGTCCAATAAGAACTCAGGATCGGAGTCTGAATCGTTTATTGAAACAAGATTTTCGATTTCGCGGATCAAGCAAACTTGCTTCGAATCACCGAATGGAATACGTCTTTAGACATTATACAGGGATGCTTGTGTGGAATTCGCTTGCAACCAGTAAATAATTTGCAGTTAAATTTATTTTCTCCTTTTCTTTTGGTTTCATTGTCAGCAGCCCGTTGGATGGCTATGACGTACAAAAAGAGCTCAAATAATGTGAAACATTCAAAGACTGCATTATGTTCGCTGCCTCGTCGTTTTAATTCACTCCAACTTTTACCCCAAGCGTGCCCCAAAAGTTGGCATTACAGCCAAGTTATCGCTTATCTGAAAATTTAATTAAAATAAAGAATAAAATCAGTTATAAATTTTCATCGGTGGCAGGCTAATTCTACGTGGTGATCCGCGTATAAAAAATGTCTTGCGCCTCATTAAAAAAATGAAACTACGCTACGAAAAGTTTGCCACCCCTACTCCTTTAAGCATTTTGATCTCTATCTCGCCACGTGCTACCGCAAGAAATGCTATTATAGCTAGCTAACTTAACTTGCCCCGCGATCTTTGCTCCGTCTGTTCAGGCGCAGCGTGTATCGTTGTGCGGTAATTTAACCTTCAGACGTGCTGTGCGGCGTTAATTGGCTATTGTCTCGAACACCGTTGATGTATAGTTTCCACGGAAGCCACGAGGGCTGTTCTTAGTGAGTGCTCAATCGCCACCTGTCCGTAATTCAGGTGGCACTAGACTTTCACGCCGGAGGTTGTGGCTAACCCCTTCGTTTTTACAGCCTTGGTTTCGGCGGCGAGACCGGGCACATATTCGAGGCGATCTCTTCGCAAAGACCCTGAAGCAACGCACCGTAGATGACTCCTCCTTTTGGCGCCGCTTAACCTTGTGGCCTTTAAATGAAGTAGACGCGTCTAAGACTCCAAGGTTAGCGCCGTGCTCTAAAAAGGTTGTAGCTCCTGCATTGACCGAACTCAGAACCTATATTCTCGCTTTAAAGAAATGGAGTTGATTGTTCGCAGCGAAGGATAGCGGTGGAGGCCATTGAAAATCTGTGACGCGTTGGTTTCGAAGGCACAGATTAATTTCAAATTTCAACGTTTCGTGGAAATACAAGAATAGAAAAAACATGTCTCGCCAGCACTTTTGTACTGCCGGAAAGATTTCAGATGAAGATTTTAAGTCCGCCGAGATGAAGTCTGATTAGTTTTAACTATCACTTCGACATCGCGGTGACCGCTCTTCGAAAGGGATAACAGACCACTTTTTGCGGTCACTTTCTCGAGCTGTAATTTTGTCTTGGAGATGGAATTCATATCGCGAGTGTGATTTAACCCCGACGGTAGCCTTTCGTTGTCTGTATTTCCAGCGGGCTTCAGTTTATTGTGATCAGCCACGAAGCGAACCTCCATAACAAGGCGGTTACAAGATCTCAGTGCAGTGACTGTCAGGCAGATAGCAGAAGAAGGGTGACGAATGCGGCGACTATGCATTAGCATATAACACCTCCACCTCGCCCTTGGAGCAGGAAGCTCTCCTGAGAGCGGCTGCTACCCACATGTAAAGTATGAAAAGAAGTGTGAGGGAAGCTGTTTACACCTTCCTCGCCGACACGTGTGACTTACTGTCTTTCTATTACTTTAGATAAAGAGATTTTTGCAACAATCTGTCGGAGGATGCTAGTGATGCAGAATCAAGAAAAGAAGTGAGGAGGCGTCGAGGAGGTGTCGTCACAGTGTCACAACGCTTTCAACGAGCATAGCTGGATTTCCTTCAGACGTGATGAAAAGAGCACGATGCATGCCTGTGAGCATTAAACGTGCGCCTATGTTCTTCGCACGTGTGTGTGTGTTTATGTTTGACTAATTGTGTGCATGTGCTTTTACGTGCGTGTGTTTCTGAGTGCGTGCGTGCCGTGTGCATCGTGGTAGACCGCGCAAAATTTCAAAAATGAACTCATTTGCTTCAGTTGATTTCGCCTTCCATGAAACTACAGCCGCCGCCGTATTCCTTTTCCTACTATATTTGTTTTTTCCTCTTGTTCTCGCTTTTCTTTTTTTTTTTTGTTCGGTGCGCGTGTTCGCAAGAAAGCTAGTTCTGGTGGTTCCGGGTATCGGTACTTTCGCTCCGTACTGGAGGTTCTGGTGGACTCTGGGACTGAACTGAAGTCTGGTGTCCGAGCCTGCAACGTCTTCCTCTAGCGCAAGTTCGGAAATGCTGTGGAACAAAATGTTTTCCCGCCCGACCAGGCATGCTTTACGAGCTCGCACACACAAAGCATGTGAACTCTATTCCATACTCTGCGGACAACAAGTGGCACAAAAAAAAAACACGAAAATTTGCGAGCGGGACCCATTCCCTGTTCGCTACCGTATACGTGGGATACTGGCCTTGACATTGCACTTGGTTGTGGGGGTGGTAGTAGTAGCAAGTAGTAATAGAAAGTATTAGCTACGACCAGCTTTCCTGAACATCATCAACTGGCATCATCTGCTGGCTGCCTGTAGTGAAGGCAGTGTAACTCAATGAGGATGTCTTAAACGTGTAATTTTGAGAAAACCAGAGTCCTGAGACATTCTGCCCGACCGTGGTAATAATCGGCTCTTCCTACACGATGCGAAATTTGAGTGAAATCTGACCGCTTCCTGCGGTCACACTATCTCCGACGGCCATGGAAAATCAATGAGATGTACCGAGCATTCAAAATTGGCGGAGTGATTATGAGGGTTCAGCGCCAAGCGGCACGTGATGTAAGCCGTGAAAACTAGAAACGCTTTGTTCAAATTGCCCGGCAATGCGTAGTAGTACTAGCACTAGCAGAAGGAGTAGTAGTAGTTGTTGCAGTACTAGCAGTAACCACAGCATTCATAGTTGTAGTGGCAGCAGTTGTGGTAGTAGTAAGTAGTAATAGTAGTTGTAGAAGTAGCGGAGGTGGTAGTATTAGTAGCAGCAGTAGCAGTAGCGATCGTAGCAGTGGAGTAGTAGCAGTAGTAGTAGTAGTAGCAGTAGTGGTAGTAGTAGTTGTAGTACCAGTAGTAACAGTACTAGTCGTATCAGTTGTGGTAGCAGTAAGTAGTACTAGTCGTAGTTGTAGGAGTAGCAGTGGTAGTTGTAGTAGACTAGTAGTATTGGTAGTAGTAGTAGCACTAGTGGTAATAGTAGTTGTAGTATTAATAGTAACAGCAGTAGCTGTAGCGGCAGCAGTTGTGGCAGCAGTAAGTAGTCGTAGGAGTAGTGGTGGAGGTAGTAGTAGTAGTAGTAGTAGTAGTAGTATTGTTCATCAATTTTGTTTATTATAATAAAATGATAGCGGTAGCAATAATAGAATCAGCAGCGGTAGCAGTAATAGTACGATCGTACGATTACAGTAGTAACAGTAGTATTAGCAGCATCAGCAGCACAGTAGAAATGTTACGGTAGTGGTAGTAGCAGCATTAGTCGTCGCTGTATAGTCGAAGAAGTATAGTAGTAGCAGCAGCAGCAGTAGTAGTAGTAGTAGTAGTAGTAGTAGTAGTAGTAGTAGTAGTAGTAGTAGTAGTAGTAGTAGTAGTAGTAGTAGTAGTAGCAGTAGTAGCAGTAGTAGTAGTAGTAGTAGTAGTAGAGTAGTAGTAGTAGTAGTAGTAGTAGTAGTATTGTTCATTAATTTTGTTTATTATAATAAAATGATAGCGGTAGCAATAATAGAATCAGCAGCGGTAGCAGTAATAGTACGATCGTACGATTACAGTAGTAACAGTAGTATTAGCAGCATCAGCAGCACAGTAGAAATGTTACGGTAGTGGTAGTAGCAGCATTAGTCGTCGCTGTATAGTCGAAGAAGTATAGTAGTAGCAGCAGCAGTAGTAGTAGTAGTAGTAGCAGTAGCAGTAGTAGCAGTAGTAGCAGTAGTAGTAGTAGTAGTAGTAGTAGTAGTAGTAGTAGTAGTAGTAGTAGTAGTATTGTTCATTAATTTTGTTTATTATAATAAAATGATAGCGGTAGCAATAATAGAATCAGCAGCGGTAGCAGTAATAGTACGATCGTACGATTACAGTAGTAACAGTAGTATTAGCAGCATCAGCAGCACAGTAGAAATGTTACGGTAGTGGTAGTAGGAGCATTAGTCGTCGCTGTATAGTCGAAGAAGTATAGTAGTAGCAGCAGCAGTAGTAGTAGTAGTAGTAGTAGTAGTAGTAGTAGTAGTAGTAGTAGTAGTAGTAGTAGTAGTAGTAGTAGTAGTAGTAGCAGTAGCAGTAGTAGCAGTAGTAGCAGTAGTAGTAGTAGTAGTAGTAGTAGTAGTAGTAGTAGTAGTAGTAGTAGTAGTAGTAGTAGTAGTAGTCGAAGTAGTTGTAGTAGTAGAAGTACAGTAGTAGTTGCAGTAGCGGCAGTAATAGTAGTAGCGGTATTTCTAACAGGAGTGTGGTGTCACCCTTTCAAAGAACGCAGACAATATTGCTCCATCCGAGCGCCAGCTATAACAACTGTCCGGAATGTTCGGAGCGGAAAAGGCACACCGCTTTTTGATGTCAATGTTGTTTATACTTTAACACGCAAGCCGAAGCAGGCGTACGGAGGGCGATGAGGACGTTGGCTGTCGCACTTACTACTGCCAACAAAAAGCCGCCCCTTTATGCGCCGATGTAAGCAATTATGAAGTCATTTATTTGCCTCGCTCCGGATTGCCTCTAAACGTTGCCGCATTTCCCTCTGAATCGTGCCAGAGAACTGTTCCCGTCGTTCGACACACTTTCCGGAAGCAGCGGCTCGAGCGAGCAAGCAATAAGTCTTTTGCACAGCGACATGCGTAATTCGGCTATTTAGGGAACTGAAGACCGAGTTCTGTCGTATATAACTAAACGACTCTGCAGCAGGCAATAATGCTGGCATGTTTAAAGCCGCCGTTGCATGCGACTGTCCTCGGGACACGTAACTACTCCCTTGCGAGTGGCCGGAAGCGCACAAACCGCAGCGCGGTGAGCGCTCTTTTCCGACCACAGGTAGCGAAGAGAGGGAGACAGTGAAAACAAAAAGCGTTTTTATTTTCACGTCGTCCGGAGTTGATTGTTGGGTTCGGAGGCGCAGCTCTGCTGTTTTAGCACGTCTCTGACAAGCTGCCAGTGAGATCAAGAACCGTGTCGGCCGGTGTTTCGGGATAAAATAAGCACGGATTCGACATGTATAGTTCCAGTACAGCCTGGCTCCTTTGCTCTCATGAGTCGTTATCAGGATGTGACCTTCAGAACCGCGCTTCTGCGTGTTCTACTCTTATGAGCAAGGACGCTACAACCCGTGTTTTTTCCTAACTAACGCGAAGCGTCCTGGCTCAGCTGCCAGCTCACAGAAGCGTGCCTTTTGTTACGCTTGAGGAGTAATCGACAATTACTCCCCTCGCACGTGGCCTGAAGTGTATTCGACAACTTCGGAGTAAATTATGTAACATACGCCTTCACTTCACTGTAACGCTTTATCGCGTCAGGAACTTGGAGCAGCGATTTCGAGAAGCTATCTGAAGCGGCTTTTGGCGGGGGCTTCTAGCAAACATAGCTCTGGTTAATACGCAGAAACGCAGATGCCGACCTGTAAGTAAGTAGCATTGTCGCGTTCCAGAATGGCTGCCCGTGACCAGACGGGTACGTCCATCGCTGGTCTTCGTAGCACTACATCTGCTGACAGTGAACTGGCTGGCGAGCGAGCTCATGATTGATGCTAAAGGGATGCCTTTTTTCAGTCTGTTTCATCATCATCATCACCGCTGTCATCATCACAGCCACCACTAGCCAAGCTGTCTCCACTCGAGGACAACTTCTTAACCTTTCAGTATTAATCAAGATCTTAACCAAAGGCATCATCATTTCTAGTTCCCCGCGTATTGCTAAAGCCGAGGCAATCCCCTTTTGGTGTCAACCTTGCCGTGTTACCAGGTGTTACCTAAGCCTCAACTGCATTTGTGATGCCTTAACCTCTATTTTACTACTCTTTCTCTTCAACGTAAATTCAGTTAGCGAACTTAACGCGTGTCTGTCATCCAATCTATGCTTTTCCTTCTGTGTTTTAACATTAAGCATAGAGCGGCGCATTTCTACCGTCAGCCCAAAAGGCCTTCAAATTGCTTGTCACATTTCCTGCATCAACTCAGCCATGTAGAATAAGGTTCCTTGCCTGCTTTCTTTTCTAATTATTGTACTGCATTTGTGCTTGCATAGTTTCATACCAAAAAAACAGTAATATGTTTATTGTCTGACTCGATAGAAGTTGCTTTCACGGCCTATCAGTAATGAAAGCTGGAAACTGGAAGATAGCGCTATCGTTTCAACAAGTGGTTTGGTTTGGTTTACGGGGTTTAACGTCCCAAAGCGACTCAGGCTATGATAGACGCCGTAGTGAAGGGCTCCGGAAATTTCGACCACCTGGGGCTCTTTAACGTGCACCGACATCGCACAGTACACGGGCCTCTAGAATTTCACCTCCATCGAAATTCAATCACCGCGGCCGGGATCGAACCCACGTCTTTCGGGTCAGCAGCCGAGCACCATAAGCACTGAGCCACCGCGTCGGACGCTTCAACAAGTAGATTCGCCTTTGTCGGTGCACTCCCAAACGTACGCGGCCACGCAACGATGACAGCGAGCGGGTCTCTCTTCCGGAGACGCTCAACAGCGGTAATCAGGAAGAACCGTTTCTTGACCGCTGCTGAGGAGCCGAGGAGGAGGTTAGGCCGTGCGGTGAAAGTACAAGACGGGGGTGGGGGTGATGCCACCACCCTCCCCCTCGAGACCGTGGGGGAGGAGGGAAGGTACAGCTGGCGCAGCTGCCGGCGGAACCGGCGGTTACGGACCACTGGGCTCGAGCCGGGCCGAGGCCGGGACGCTCGGCTGGCGCCGGAGCCAGCTGCCGGACCTGCAGGGGCGAGCGCACCTGTGCGCTGCTGCCCGAGGCACATCCGCCACGCGCTTGAGGAGCTGACCCTGTTCCCCTTGGCCGCGGGCCGCGACACCCGCCTTTCTCCGCGCGCGAGTCAAGGGATGGGATCTGTACACGCGCCAGCGAGAAGGCAGTACACCCGCTCTCCACCGGCCCACGACGGATGTGTACCGGCCGCTGGCAGAGAAGTATTGCACGTTAACTGCCCCTTCCCGGGATTGATCATCTAGGCCGGAGAGGAGGAGAGACAGTGGGAGAGGAAAAACCCACTTTTTTCTTTTTTTCGTGACAACAGCCGCACTCGGGAAGTTGTGTAGAACTTACGTGGGGCATTGTAACAGCAATATTAGCAGGAGTGGCAGCAGCAGCAGTAGCGGTAGCAGTACCAATTGTAGTAGTAGTGGTAGTGGAAGCTGTAAGTAGCTGTAATGGTAGTGTGAGGAGGAGCAGCCCTACTAAGGTTAGTAGATGTAGTAGTAGTAGTAGCAGCTCTGTTAGCAGCAGCAGAACAGCAGAGAGGGGAGAGAGGGGGGGGGGGGTGATTGTTGTAGTGGTGGCAGCGTTATCATCATTATCGGCCGGACTACGCTCATTGCATGACAAAGGCCTCTCCCACATCGATCCGATTAACCTACCTGTCCTGTGCCAGCGGTGGCCACCTTGTCCCTGCAAACTTCTTAGTCTCATCCGTCCATCTAACTTTCTGCCGCCCCCTGATACGCTTGCGTTCTCTTGAAATCCAGTCTGGTACCCTTAAAGACCATCGGTTATCTTGTCCTTTCATTACATTCCCTGTACGCAGTAAAGTAGCATGCCTGTAATGACAGAAAACTTAATGACGTCACCACTCCCGCATCACGTGATTTGAACAAGAGAAGCTGATCCTTGACATGTTCATCTTTAGTCCAATGAGATTTTGCTATCTATGATGACATGAGTCTCGCCTGTGGTTGCTGGGCTCACTTACTGACCCTTTTCAAAAGCGAGGGTGAGAGGAGAAGGCGACGGAAGGGAGAGGGAGGGAAGAGCCGGAGTTTTTTGCCGTAAAGCCAGACATAGACGGTGTGCGCCGCACTATGCGCAGACGTTGTGGTGAAGAAAACTTCCCAGGCAAGAATAAAACGCAGACAAACGGTGAAAAGGAGGCCCGAGTTCACGATTTGCTTCGAGGGATCCTCGGCTGATTAGATTATTCCGTTAATGACCCCTCTGAATGTCCGAACGCAGCTCTTGTGACTGTTTTCTTTTTCCGCTCCGCCTCTCCACTAAACGGAGGCCAGAGTTTTTTTGCACGCCGTGAAGTGGAATGCATTCCCGGATTACAACGGCCAACTTGTCTCCTAGCTTGTCCCGTCATGTTTGTCTTATCGCGTCCTTCAAAATAAAAAAAGCTCAGCATTTATTTCCACCGTCACCTCGAATTGGGCTCCTGCAGACTTGTTCCCTGATACAGCAGTAGATGACGCCAAAATTCTTCGTTTACGCTCAACATTCTACCTTGCTTCTCGAAAACTACGGCGATGGTCACTCTCTAACTCTCTTCGTCATAATCACATCCACTTCTCCTACCAACCTCTGGCACCCTTAGTCGCCATGCTCTTGATTGGCAGACCAGGCGAATGTAGTGGTCGGCCACCTTAAATAAACACCTTACACCTCCTTCATTTTGTAACTGAATGCTGTTTCTAATCTTCTCAGACCAGAGCGCTACGGCTCACGTCAAGACCTGTGGTGCAGATTTCAATCCATTAAGCGCATCCTTTCCAAGTAAAACGCGTTCTACGGGCTTGGCGCTGCCTGCATCGTTGTTAAAGCACGTGAGCTTATGCAACGCGACACTGACGACTCCCGAGTAGCTCCATGCAACCTCACACCAGCATAAATCAGTTATGTATACATACCCGCTTTAGTCTATTTCCACATCCCCGTGCGAGCCAGGAGAGATAAGAAAGGACGAAGAAATATCATATGATACTGCTTCATCCATCCATGTGGATCGGACGCTTTCTTGTAGTTACGTTTGTTGATCTAGCTCTTCTTTGCATTCGTTGTTGGCATTTTCAGTATAGTTTTTGGCGGTGGTGTTCTTCCGGTTCTTGCATTGTTCTTATCGTCGCATCGCTATTGTTTTAGTGTTATTAATCAAGACTCCAAGAAGTGTCAAGTATAGACCCACCCGCAACACCGCTTTACGAAAAGCAGCCTTTCGTGCACCGTGCGCTAATCCCAAGCGGCGCAAGGGATTAATGACTTCATCATACCCGTTATGTTCCAAGGACCACGCTGGTAAAACACCGCCCGCTTTTACTACGTCAAGACGCGTTACGCATTTATTTTCAACCACACCTTGTTCGCGTACAGCCCCAGTAACCCTTCCCTCCACGCCATTTCAACACAGCAGGCGTCTACTGAGAAGAGATGCCCGCTTGTGCCTTTCGCGGTCATGAAAAAAAGATAAAGAGAAGTGGAAAACGGATGACTCTCGTAGGCGCCCTCGCTCGCAGAGGTTGGTGCCTCGCCCGCGTCCACTGACACGCAAGCAGAGGCTCCCGTGTGTCCCCCACCACGTGGGTGGAGCCTGGGAGTCGGGCGAGGACCGCCAAGGCCGTAAGCGCGAGCGCGGAAGAGGCAGTGGAGACGACGAAAGCCGCATCAGGTACGCGCTAAACGCTTCTCGAGACTGCACAAGGGCGCACAATTTTATGTAAATACAAGTGCTCTGAGGGCCCATTAGACCTCGGGCGACGAGCTCGACGCCACTTGTCTGTTGTTTTAAATGCGCGTCTCTGTGTACTGCTCCGCGTTTTTATTCATTTTTTCGTTGCGATAACAACTATAATTAGTTCTAATTCTTTCCCTGTGCTATTTCTTTTTCCATTTCGCAGTTACAAGTCTTAGTCTTTGAATAAGTACGTGGCGTGGTACGAGTGACCATTACGACGACCTCGGCAACCGTCCTTCGGGTAATCGGAAATTTGAGTTGCCATATTCTCAATAGCCTCGAATAAGAAAAAATAGCAGCCAAAATAAGCAAAAGAAATTTCTCCCGGCCTTCGAACCTGTGTGGCGGACTCTATCGACAACTTTGACAGATCAGTTGATTTCGGATAAGCTTAAACATCGAACCTTGCAACCACATTAAGATTGAACACAATGAGTATTGTGGTACGTGGAGTTTAACGTCCCAAAGAGACACATGGTGGGCAGTGAGAAACGCCGTAGTGCAGAACACAAGGACATTTAGCAATTCGACGAAGGTACCGGGCTAAGGGTTTCCTATAACGTCAACTATTAAATATATTTTTCGTTCTTCTTCTCAAGAGTGAAACAATTAAGTTGAAGCACTTGTCAGAATGTCACTAAGAAATTGAAGCAACAGCGCAACAGAGCATGTCACGATCACTCACTGATTCGTGAGTCTGTGCGGTGATGTCATGAGCCCGATAGAGTGGGCCTAACTTTCGCTACACTGGCGTGTCTTCTTGCCGCTGTATTTGGGTAGCGCCAAGCCACCACAAGCTGGCCCGCAAAAAGCAAAAAACTGCGTATACGTAATGAGCACCCTGCTTCCCTGCTTACACAGATGCCCCAAAAGGTGCTCCATCTATAAAAGACATCTTTCCGCCCTCCTTTATTTTGCTTCCGATTACCTCTGCCGGAATGCATGTTCCCATGAATAGGGCGATAGTATAGTCAGTCTATCAATAAATCGAAATGGCTTTTCGCATTTACTCGTGTGAACAAGGTCTTCATTGTCATCACCATCAGCATCATCAGCGTCAGCAGCCCATCTATACTTCCACTGTGAAACAAAGACCTCTACCTCCATTCTCCATTTAACCCTGTCCAATAAAGTAACAAAGTAACATGGCCGAAAAGCAGTCCTTCAGCGGTGACCAGGTAATGAGCATGGAGAAATTTATGCACAGGTGGTCGTGCTGAGAACAAAACTTCCCACCTTTAAATTCCAAAGCGGTGTGCCACCAGTCCCGCCTTTCTCTTTCTTTTTTGTAATTTATGGCATAAAAAAAATGCTTCTTGCACTAACGAAACCTCGCGCACATAACACGACGTTACATGGACCACCAATGAGCTGAAAACAGCGTATACACTTTTAACAGAAAGAAGCAAAAATAGAGTAAACGGTCTTCTAGCTTGCGTTGTAGAGGACGGCTTATTCCCTTTTTACTCCCGCATAGGCGTATTCGTGTTTAAAGTGGCCTATTGGCGGAGCGCGCACGGCAAATAGAAGATCGTACTACACGCACCTAGCACTAAAAAGCACCATCCTGACTGCGGCTGAAAATAAGAAGAATATCCTCAATAGATGTCACCACTCACACTGCGCGTGATAAGCCATAATTTGAACTATCGCTTGTAACGATTTTTTTCGCTCGTGCTCCGTAAATAAATCGCTCCTTGAACTACAGCGGAAGAAGAGAAGGACCGACAAAAACAGCGAGCCACCGAGGTGAGGCGCAGTCTGAAATTTCTCTCGATGAGCTCATTCCCAGCGTCGCCCTTGAATGGTTGAACGAAGCGTCTACTGTCCTCGTCTTGCAGTGACAATGCAGTCGGAGATTCTAAGAACGGCCAGAGCGCTGCCTTTTTCCCAGGCCACAAAACGGGGATTAGTCGCGCGGCTGCTTTGGCTCTGAGGAGGCCTCGGGCAGTCTTGCTCGTTGCTGTACTTGCGCTTCTGCAGCCACGCTTTACTTGGTCTTTGTTTTAGTCCGTTGGCGACCGTAGATGGCGACTATCGGTGTAGGCCTACAATTTCGTTCTTGGCTGCACGAAACGAGTGATTTTATCTTGCGGCCGCCTTCGGGTGCGGTCGGGGCAGACCGACGGGGAATTAATGCCAAACTATTCGGAGACGTCATCGCGCGACTGCGATGTTACCGTTGATCCCAGTAATCAGCGAATGCAAATGCAAACGCGGAAAGGAACAGGCCGGATATCTTTCACTCACATCGCGTCTTCTCGTCTCGACACGCCAAATCACGATCAAATTGGAGGAGCTTGGTCTGCGGTATTACACACTAGGATAGCAAATCAAAAGTTTAGGGTAACCGAGCTTGTCGTGCGGGAAACTCTTTCGCATGTCTTACGCGGAGAAAGCTACGATCTGGACCTGTCTCGCGCACGCTATGCGATGTTAGGACTACCGGAAGCAGTGTTAATGAGCGAAACGGATGTTTCCAAATTTGGAAGTCATTCTCGCGTCTTTGGCATCGATTCTCAGCTAACCAAACGCATCGACTTCGAAGCAAGCCCCTCTGACACTTTTTCTTTACTGAAGAAGTGACAGCGGTTGCGTTCTCAGGTTCAACAAGATCCTGTAAACACTAATTATACACATTCAACAACGCTCACTTCCGTCCCATATATTTCTTAAGGTGCAGGCCTTCCTGAGATGCGTTGGGTATTGCCAGCAGAAAAAAAAAAAAGAGTTTTATGTTACGACATTCTACCCCAGCATTTACGCCGCATACCTCGAGGAAGATCCCTCATACTCTTACCATTACAAAGTCTACTTCGACAAGCTCGCTCTACGTCGGTGTTAACATCCTCACTTCTATCGTCGCGCTTCGAGGCACACCTGCCTGTGGTATGGCGCTCCTGTATAGACCTAAGTGTGCATGTGTATTCATTATATAAGCATTCATTACACTGTGTATACACCGAGTATATAATCCTGTGTATTCGCAATGTACACACAAAGACGCTTTTGTGCTCCTCCATCACGTGCGCATCATGCATTGCCGCACGTCTCCATGCTACTGTGTTGTGACAGAAACGCGAGATACAGCGGGACGCCGCCCCGAACGGTGTATATATACACTCGTCGGTCGGTCCCAACGGTCCTCGGTGGGGATTCCAGCAGCCGTCCGTTCGGCGGGTTGGACTTCAAGGAGGGAGAGGGCGTTCGCGAGCCGCCACGTGAAGGACAACGACTGCGATCGGCCAAGCGTGAACGGCAGCGAGAACCGCGTTGCCTCTCTTCGGCTTGGACGCGGAGTCGCGGAAATAGAGAAAAAAAAAAGAAAAAGAAACGCGCGTTCCATGGAGTCCGCTCAGCGCTGCCAGCACTTCGGGGCCCGAGAACAGCCGTCATCTGACGGGGAAAGGGCGGCTTGCGGAAGAAGTACCACGCGTGCCGAGCTGGAGTAGTAGCTCGAAAGGCTTTCGGTGGCAGATTGCGGGGTCACGGGTGCGATTCCAGAGAACGGTGTCCGCTTGAGAGGCAGCGTGAAATGGGCCTTGGCGCTTCGCTTTGTGCGCATATAACGGAGCCCCGAAAGTGTGAGCTCGAGAAAAACACCACCCCACGGCGTTTGTCGCAGGAAGAGATTCTTCGTACAGCAGAAAAAACGGGAAAGTTTCGGTGTAATAAGGCGATGCGATGACAGGGAAAAGTGCTATGGTTGATTGTAAAACTATAGGGAACCGTGAAGAGACAGGAAAACTCCGACATTCTCCGTGCTGTTTTACCATTGAGCCCATCGTCGCTGCCTTTCCCGAACAAGTTGCTGAAAAAGTTTAATGTTCTGATAGATAATGTTCTGATGCTTTGCTTTGTTTGCTTGTTCAACATGTCGTTCAACTGGTCTCTTCATGGTATTGGAGATTGTTTAACAGGTTTATTTTGTTTAAACAGTGCAATTATAGCATTTGCACGTGTGAGAAGCACGGGACTGATCATGTAAGTTTGCGCAGAGTCCCCGCATAATGTTATCGTCAAGAGTTTCTTTTTCTGATGTTTCATACCTTGCGGCAAGTCCGTTCCTAACGCCAAAGCTTTTACTTTTTTTTGTCGTTGCCTTTTGCCTTCCTGCATCTCTTCTCTCAAGGTTACGTGGCTCAGCTGCTGAACCCGAGGACGCGTAATCAATCCCGGCCGCAGCCGCCGCATTTCGATGGAGGCGAAATGCAAGACACCCGCGTATTGTACGACGCCAGATCACGTTAAATAACCCCAGGTAGTGGAAATTTATCCATAGCCCTGCACTACAGCGGCTATTTCGCTCTTCTTTCTTTCTATCCCTCCTTTCTCCTTTCCTTCAAGGCGCGGGCGGGGTGTTTACCAGATGATGAGAGAGTTACGGCGTCTTTTCTTTCATCGAAACCACTTTTTTACCCTTGCAACGGGGGAAGCAGTGCAGAGGGCAGAGCAGAGCCGTTTCAAAAAGGTGGAAAGGGGTGTGCACAATACTCACCGTTGGCGGACGTGTGGGACAGCGGCGTACTGGGCGGCGGCTCCAGGGACTCGAGGCAGGCAAGCCGAAGCTCCTGGCGGCCACCAGCTGAGCCCCGGCTCAGCTCCAGGAACACCTGCGCCACAGAGCGTAGCAACCCGTTCCGTCAACCCTTCTCCCAGGTCAAGCACAGATAGATCTTCGATACTCGCCAAGTACGCTTGATCAAAAAGCAGGAAAACTTAAAAGCGTAAGTTCTAAGCTTAATTTAGCCTTCCAGACTATGAAGACTGAGCGCAGCATAACGGGACAAAAGAAAATGGGCGCGTGCCCTTTTAAACAAAAACGTATACACTTCTAACTTGTATGGATGCGTGGGTCCTGCCGCGCCCCATGGTGCCTGAGACAAACTTCGCAGTGGCGGATTTGTCGGTGAGGCCTGCCCGCCATGCAAGAAATGAACTTTTTTTTTTGTGTGGGAAACCGTTCTTTGACGAAGAAAGTCCAAGAAACGAGATGATTAAATATCCCCCCTCCAAAAGTCGCCGATAAATTCACGGTGTAAGGCTATATATAGGTGTTGACACTGACCGGCCGCATGGCGGAGCGCACGCATAGATAATGTTCGCGTTTCTAGTACATCTGCCGACCGCTGCGGCGCGGGGGCGCTGAGGCGCTGTGGGCTGCCTGTGCAGCTAAGCGGAGTGTACGGCTTTCGGTGGCATTTAAAGCTATATTTGAGCATGTTTTGTGTTACCAGAATGCATCTCAAGGCGTGAACGTGAGGTTCTGTGCTTCTACGTGGTGGTGGGCACCGTGAACGAACAATGTTTTTAGATCAAGCCTTTTGTGCCGCGATTTGGTACTAGCTGCGGTGATTGTTGCCCAAGCTCACGTGGTGGAGCACGTCGACCCTGTGGATGGTCGTCGTGACCTGTGTGCCTGGTGGCTGTGATGTGCTGGCTGTGGCTGCGGCAGACCTAAAAGTGTACCGGGTCCACAATCCGACTCGACGCGATTAAGGGTAGGAAGCGCTTTCTACCCAACTTGAGACCGGGCTACCAGACTTGCCCAGATGGGATGATACTTTTTAAAGCTCCGTCGGAGCCTGCTCGCCTTGAAATTTGGTGCCGAGCTATCCCTAGAGCAGATAGGATATTGCAACGGAACGACAGTGTCTGCGCAAAGCGGTTCCAGCAAATGATATCCAAATCGTGTACTGCGCCGAGTTCAATGTCAAGGTTCTTTTGAATGCACCCAAGAAACGGGTACTGCCTGCGAACGCTATGTCCAGCATTTTCCCCGTGAGCCAGAATTATCTGACAAAACAGACAAGCTCAAGGAAGTCTCCGAGAGAACGACAGTCGATCGGCGACCTCTTGGCCTTCAGTAGTTTGCACCCGCTGGACATTTTGGTGCCACATAACATGGTGGTATGAAAGGCAGAATATATCGCGGCAACGTTCATAGCAAATATGCAGCTGCATAATTTGCACTAGTTTCGAATGTTCGGAGGATAATTTCGTAGCACAACATTAATTAGGGCAACGTAGTCACTTTAGCAGGGCAACTGCCATTCTCCTGAAATGACGTCCACCAATCCCAGTTTACAGCCGCGCAAGTATTTTACCTTCCGCACGGCCGTCGCAGCTTGGCGGCCGTCCCAGAGCAGCCCCAGTTCAGCGATGTGCCACTGTCATACGAATCCCTGTGACAATCGACTTGGAAGGTTATGCGGTAAACCAGTCTCTTGAAGTGAACTGTTGGCAATGGTAGAAGATTCAATGCAGATAGCGCTACCACGGAGACATTGAACAAGAGGTTATATGGAGAAGCAGCAACGTATTAGACTCAGTGGCTGTTCATTTTTTCAAGTCATTTTCTGCCTTTGCAGCTTTCCAAAATTAAAAAAAAAAAGCAAACGTCCGCCAGAACGGAAGCCGGGGGCATCGGCCGGCATGTCGGGACATAGTAAAAAACACCGCGCACCGGACTTCCTCGGCGGCGCAGGGCGTGGTGGCATGCAGCCCATAAGATTCACCGCTTTAACGCGGGCGTGCTCGCGCAAGGTGACCGCGGCTCCCGTGTCGCACGTCGCCGTCGTCCACACACACACCGCCCCGGGCACAGCGGCGGGACGAAGGGGGGTTGGGTCATTAGGGGAGGCCGCCAAGGGCGGAGGCGCGCGAGGCCCGGGTCCGGCCGACCGGCCCAGTTTTTCTTCGAGGCGCGGGCCGCGCGAAAGTGGCTGCTACCCCCCCTCCTCGCGCGTGTGCGGCTTGACGCAACGTGGCCCAGTTTAAAAAGTCGCCCCCTTCCATTGTCCGCCACGCGAGCCGCACGCGACGCGCGCGGCCATTGTCGACCGGAACAAAGGGCGGCCCGAAGGACGCGCCGTATCGGTTCGGCACCGCGCGCTCCTCGCGCCGATACGCATCGCTCGCGACAAAGCTTTGGCTTCAGCCGAGAACCACCGCCGCCCCAGGGCCGCCGATGCCTGCGGCGACGCGTGGTCCGAGAGAGTGCCACCACGTTACGGGCACGGATGCTCGCCGCGCAAAAGGGCAGCGGGAACCGATTCTTCTCCCGGAACCGAGCCAAGGATTACGTCAGCGCCGCGAGAGATAACGGGAAAGTCGGGCGGATGCAAAGCATCTTTAGTCATTACGGGCTCCGATGGGGCGTCAGCCAGCTTCCAGCAAAACCCTGGTAGTGTATCAGGCGCCCGTTATTCAGCCTTTCTCAGAAACGACCCGTCAAGATTACTCTGTCCAAAGACAAACACCGCTGGTAGAAACCAATGAATCGAACCTTAGACTGCTCCGTTCTAAGACCAGAACTGTGCCATGTCAGGCCTTTATTTATTATCTGCTTCTCGCCAGGGCAGTGCTTGCACCAGCCTCGTTTGATTTCTGCTTGCGATGCATCCAACAATGGTATTAAGACTTCGCCGTCACTATCGCGTGTGCTTCACACGCCTTCGAAGCACTGCGTGATGGCAGAAGATAACATTGTTGGTGGAGTGTGTCTTCTAAGTTTGAAGACGAGCAAAATGCTTGCACTGTCTAGCGAGGAACATGGGAATGGCGAAGACGAGAATGGGATGGATCAACACAGAGTCCGCACCATAACATCTAGCCATCTTGTGGTTTGTTAGTTTCACATAGTAAAACAGCACAAGCTGCACGCAGCACGAAAAATAACGGGAGAAAGTACGTCTGTTTGACTGACAGGTTTGTGGAATGCACGAGGTATACAACACATAGCAATCGTGGTAGTACCGGATTCGCCATCCTAAGGAGAAGACGCTATGACACCACGCCTAGAAAGGTTAGCCCTGGCGCTGATTGGTTTGGCATGACTTCACAAAGTCTCCTCCTTAGGACAGCTAATATTCATGGAGCTAGCGTTTTTGTTCTACGCTGCACCCCCTGCATTACTGGTTATTCTTAGGAAAACTTGGCGCAGGCTCTTTAATAGGTATATTCAGAAACAACACCGGTAAGAAGCCCAGACTTTCTGGTCGATGTCAGAACATCGCATGAAGCAATGTTCAATAGGGATAGCGAAATGATGAACTTTATGGGGAACTTGACGCCTTGACGGATGAACAGCAGATTGCGAGTTTAGTTTCATGGGGCTGTAGCCGTTTTTTGGCGCGTACTTAATGCTGCGACACTCGCGCACGTTATTCAACGCCTCTGAAAGGAAGTTACTCGCGGCCCAGATGAACCCAGGGACGTCCCTATGCGACGAAACGTTTTGCGTCGTGTCTGATTATTTGACACATGACAAACAAGTATTTTCGCTAGTTTTAGCCGAACGCACGAGTTGTCGAAACGCCGCGCTAAAATTGACCTTCAAATATTCCACCAATCGGGTTTCATCAGTCCCGCAAAATTTGATCTGGAACTGACCTCAGCTTACAATGCACGTTTAGGGCAGCGCAGTCTTAACGCGCCAGCTTTACGCCCTCGCGCAACTCAATAAAATTGTTATTGTTGTTCGTCAGTTTGTTCTGAGTACCGCGGGCTTATCCAGTATAGTGAGGAATCTTCAGCTTTAGCCGCGGGACTTGGCGGTGCCAAAATGAGTATAGGTGCACCTTGTTAAAATAACACTGGTTGAACTTGGCCACACAGATGATCGATGTGCGCCAAACATTAGAGACAATCCACGTACACGAGAGAAACACAAGGACAGGCGCAACTGTACCTGTGCGTGGATTGTCTAGTTTTGCGCACATCGATCATCTGTGGTATTATCATGCACCAACTAGGCTCAACAGAAGTGTTATTGGCCACACACGCTCTTTGATAGTCCAGGCTTCAGGCTGGATTTTCAAGAGCGCGCCTTGTGATCATGTGTAAGAAAACCAGTGTGTTAAGGAACATCCACCATAAATAAATGTCCTCCTAGCCGGGCTACTAGGACGCAACACAGTAGTAAAGCGCAAGACGCTCCAAAGTTATTCAGGCACTTGACAATTTACCGAACGTACTGCCAAGGAGCGAGTGGTTACTTCCAGTGGCGTCTACAGTTGATTGATGCCGCGGTGACGTTGGAACGCGTCACCCACCAAGTTATTTGGTTTCAATTGCACTTGTGCGAGAAAATGTCATTCCTCTAGATCTGTTGTCTTTAAGCGTGGCCGCTCAGCAAGTAGATGTAAAGTATTCGATAGGGCAATGGGGAAGAGGATTCTGGTGTGGGCTAGTTGGTTCATGCTTAATAAACAGATTCACAACAGCGCTACGGAACGAGGACAGAAGGAACACTAAAAACACAGGACAGGCGCTGTTACGTTCTAAGAGGATTCTGGTGTGGGCTAGGCGATGGGGAAGGCGATCAGAAGACAACGGAAAGCTTAACGCACACTTGAGCCGACACCAAAGAGATAATGTCCTCGACCTCACACGTCCGCGCTGCGGTGATGTCGCATAAGGTCCACGAGTGACAGTATATCTGGTAATGACTAGGTGGTGCATGCTATGCGGGTGATGATGGCATCCCCTCACTGCGGCATCACACCACCCCAATGGCACTGAGCGCTTAGACATAAACCAGCACGACATCACTAACCGTGTGGCATGCACAAACTAGGCGTCACCTCAGCGGGACATCACACCTATGTGGCATACCCTACCTATGCAATCCCTCAGCGCGACATCACCACCCGTGCGGCATGCAATATCCGACAACAAGTATACTGCCACTCGTAGAACCCGTTCTGCACGCGCTGTAGCGGCCCTTCCAAGCCGGGTATTTGAACAGGAAAAAAGAAAGCGCTGTAAACAAACCGTTGAGCCTAAACGCCTCGCGTGGTCACTGTACCGATACGGCCAAAGTACGTAATATTTTGTTTGGGAGTTAGATAACAGGGCCCGAAAGCATATGCGCCTCTCGCCCCTATACTCGGCGTTTGCGAAGCGCTTCGGCCCGTGCTTGTCACGCCTAGCGCCTTACCGCTCCTCGATTTCATTTTCTTTTTTTCCTTTCACCCCTTCCCTCCCTCTCTTCTCTCTGCTTCGCTTGTGAAGCGAAGGCGAGCGCCGGCGGCCAGTCGCGTTTCCCTTCTCGCGCTACTTGCGAGCGCACTAACCTTGGAGAAAAGGAGCGGACTCCGCCTGAAGAACCGCGCGCTTTTTTAAAGACTAGCCGTACCCCCTCGCTGCAACAAGCAGCTCAAGGAAAAAAGCGAGTCACCGTAAACGGAGAGAGTGAATGAGAGAGAGAAAGTAAGAAGCGGTGCAAAGGGACTGAAAGAAGCGAAAAAAAAAACAAAAAAAAAAACGAGAGCGCGCTTGCAGCAAGAGCAGCGGGAGCGGCGTCGGTGGCGGCAGGCGCGTCCAATTTCCGGCTCCGCGCCGGCCACGGGCGACTGGCTGCGCGTCGGTGCAAGGCTTCGCCTCGGACGAAGCAGCGAAGGAAGAGGAGGGAGTGAAAGGGAAAGGAGGTGGGGCACTCATTGCGGACCCGGCAGGCCAACGCGGGGGCCACACATCGGCACACAGCAGCAGCAACAGTCATTGGGAAACGCTTCGCGAACGACGACGGCGTAATAGAGCTCCCTCCCCCCTCCCCCCACTTTTCGAAAGTCAAGCACTAACACACTGGGCTGGGCTTCCCCGCATTGCTCGAGCCCGTCACAGCGCGGCTCCAACAACGCTCTCGAAAGGGGGCCGAAAAAATCGCGATGATTGCGCGAGCTGAGAGCGCGGGTCAAAGAGATACACTGGGCGCATGCCCTGTGCTTATGGCGCGTGGTATCCGCATCAACATCGCGTCGCTGTAACGAGCGCTCTGTGCGGGAAAGCAGTCGCTTGGCTGTAGGGTCGATGGGGGGATCGCGTTTTCTTCTTTTTTTTGTTGTGCATTGTGTCGACGAGGAGGCAACCCGAACAAGACCGGGCGCCTCTCGGCCATTGAAACGCCCGAGATACTGTCGCTTTAATGCCAGGAATGTCGGTGATAGATGTGCCGTCTTCTCGACAACTCTCGGGGATCGGTCGGTATTCAACGTGTGCCGTCTCCACGCTGAAGGCTGCCGCTGTTGTCCGCATTTCTTTTCAGTGACTTATGCGCATGCGCACTCTGCAGAAGCACGTGGTCGGCACATTACTTGTGTGGGTAGCAATGCTACGATTTTTTTTTTCAATTTCTCTCTTCATTTCCATCTTTTTTTCTTTATTTCTTTCCTTCTGCTTTTCTCTTCTTCTTCCTCGTTTTTTACCTCGATTATTCCATTTTGTTAACTAATATCCATTTTCCCCGGCTTCCCTTTAACCAAAAATCAAACCTTGGCACTTCCGAACTAGCCATGTCATAGTTTTGACTTTAGATGGGAGATTTAAAGAATAGCAACGACATCACCCGTGGTTTTAGGACTGCTGACTTGTCTTCAGAGCGCACCATGCAGATTTTGTAGTTTCTCGGAAGAAGGGCATTCGCCCATTATTTGTTTTCTTTAACCACGTACTGCAGTATTCACACTGACAAAGCACGCATGATTAACAAAATACAAAACACGAGCACTACAATTTCTTGTTCGGTGCCATGAATAATCGCTTCTTCTAGCACAGCCGAAAGGTTCAGATGCGGAGCCAGGAGCGGTGTTATGCTAATTGCAGCGGGCGCAGCTCTACGTCGCGACTGACGGGTCGCGGGTGACGAAAGGCTCCGTGGTGACAGGCAGCGTGTCTTTGCATCCAGTTGAGCAACCACAACCGGTGCTTAGCGCAACCTGCGCCGTAATGTAAGCGCAAGGGCTTCGCTTGCGTTTCCCCGACTTCTGAAGTTCTCCACTGCAATCAAGAACCGGGACTACGACCTCAAGGCAATCAACATAGTGCTTTGGCCCGCCGCGACCACCGAAATACAGCAACCAGGGATGTTCAAACCATGGTTGCAACGTCCGCGTCCATCACGCAAATAAAGAAATGCTCCGAGGTAGTGGAAGGTTACGGCAATGAATGAACCACGGCCAAGTGGTGAATAGTATAGCTCTGACAAAAACTTGTCCGAGCTGTGCACTCTGATTTCTACTGTGTTTCAGGGCTGAAGATGAGAGGGCTGCAGCTAATCTACTATTAGTGACGTTTGAGGTGTCATCTCTGTCCACAATGTATTAGCAAGTGAGATATTGGACAAGCGATTGATTGATTGATTGATTGATTGATTGATTGATTGATTGATTGATTGATTGATTGATTGATTGGGTAAGTGAGTGAGTGATCCGGAGAGCAAGTGAGGGATTAATTGGGGCGAGTGAGTTAGTGATGAAATGGGTGAGGGAGAGAGGGAGGGAGAAAGCAAGTGTCCGATTTGAGGTCTAGAGAGGATCCTTTCTTCCGCAGCACCCATGTAGAGCGTCGACACTGGATCCCCCACACTGCAGTGCCACCTTAAAAGAATGAATTAAACAGCAGCCGGTGACGACATCAGAGCTGACTGACCGATCAGCAGCTGGCATACAATCAACCCACGTGCAGGCGTTTTGTACCCGGGCTGACTAACATCGCTGTTGATAGTTCCTCGGCCTCGTCTCGATCACCGAGGCACTCGCGCCGGCTTCCACCGGCGTCCGGAAAAGTGTCGCGCAGAACTCGTTACGACCCAAGTAGGCACGAGGCCGGCTGCCGAGTTTTTTCACCACTCGTCCTCATTCGCACCGCAATTCCTGCATCGCGCTTTCCGCACCACACTGTCTCTCTGCCACTGCGCAGACCGCACCTTACATAATTACCGGAGACGGCGTTAAAACGGTTTGTTGCCTGAGCACCGATCGTCCGTCCGCGCTCGAATCTCGCGCGCAGATCGCGTTTCCTGGTGGCGTTTTCATAACGTTGGTCCCGCGCAGCGCCACTTGCTCAGCCTAGTCCTTCCGATAGAGAAATAATAGTTCGCCGTCGCCCGCGGGCACTGAGACCCCCTAAAGCGGCCCACACAGCATGCCACCTGGAGTACATAAAGTCTCAACGCGGAGCGCCGGAGGCGACGTCGAGCAACAATTATTTCTTTATCGCGAGATCGAAGCAGGCACCACCGCCAAACACAGCGTTTGACAAAACATGCGGCGCGCACTGCGATGCCTGTGCAAGATTTGAGCTCGAACGGGCCAGCAATCCGAGCGAGGAAACATTTTAAGATCGTCTTCATTAATCAAGCAGGACGCTGCGCAGTCGCGCTTACTGTGGAGTAGGCAGTTACGCAGTGAGTTGCGGTGAAGTAGTAATGACTACGCGTGTGGTCAGGCGCACTGGTTGGAGGAATTCCTGCGAGGCAGCGATGCGTAACCACTTTGCTGTCGGCGGTGGAGACGCCTGCTGGCAGCTCTGTCGCCACGCTAAACACACCCCTCGTCCCATTCAGAAGCATGACGGTATAGACTAATCAACTATTTCCCTACTGCTCAGACCTAAACATAGCGGGCTTCTTCGTGTTTATCTTATCAACAAAATCTCTTCCGGATTATGAGCTAAGACTCACTCATGTTCACCCTAAGCCGTACACAGGCTCATCTAGCTTGCTTTGGCTTGGACTCACTAACCGACGTAAACTTTTCCTTGGGCTCACCCATACTCGAAATGACATGAGCTCACATTTCATTTCTATCGTTCTTCTAACTGCTTCGTTTTGTTTCGTTTCCCATAATTCCTCTCTTTTATCCTGTTACGTTCTGTGTACTACGTTTACTTTTTTTCCAAAGCAATGACTGACAAAGTTCTATTTTGGTACAATAAAGTATTCGGCCAGGAAAACAATATAGACGTGTAGAATGAAGAGGGATACATTCTTAGACAACCTGCAGTGCCCAGGCGACGCTGCAATTGTTCCAGGGCAATTAAGCCTAAAAACTGCGGCCGTCAGCCACTTGTGTCGCGATAAGCGCGAGACCACATTCTGAACGATCAGAGGCGCGCGTATGGCTAACATTCCTTGTCTAAGTGTTTTTGACGTGGCCATTCAGTTGAAGCATGTCACGTATGACTTCAAAAGCGCGGAATCTCATGCCTATAAGCGCAAGCAGGTGGCGGGGCAAGCATGTAAAATGCTTGCCATTGCTTGCTCCTACCGCTAGGCTGTGTGTTACGGCGCTGCGATCGACACAGCAAATTTAATTGCAGGTTGCCTAGATACGCGTATCGGTTTGATTTGAAGCGTGAAATCATTATGATTGAGTCTTGGCACCAAAAAGAATTTTCAGAAAGACATAGTCCTTGCATACGCTCGTTTATATTCATACCGACCGTCACCGGTCATCAACGATGCAATCCGTGCACGGCCTGCAGAGTGTGAAATTGAGTCCTTGGCGAAATTTTGACTTGTGGCCTTTCTGTCGCTCATGTCAGCTTTTTGGCAACATTGCGAATGTTTAGGCAGGCGGTAGTAAAGGACGCCGCATTAATTTCGGCCATTTGAGGTTGGGCGAGTGGACTAGAATTCTTTTCGGAAGGAATTCTTCAAATTTCGGAATCCGAAATCCGGACCTGTGCACCAATTCGGGCGATGCAACGAGATTATTGCTGAGCCAAGGGATTTTCCGTTCTACGATGTTCTCGATGCACCTAATGGCGCTGACAACGCGCATGTCAAGTGTCGAAAGCATAACAGCACGTTCGCACTTTGCATAGCGAACGACCGAGAGCGTAACGCTGAGGACGCAGTGGACTTGGATGGCAGCGTGCTGGGAGCATCAAGTCGTTTGACTGCGCTTGGCGTCAAACATCGCGCTGCAAACCGCAGCCACCTATCGCTCACGTACGTATGACGTCATTTATACAAATTTATACCAGTAGCCGACGCCACTGGCTGCTGTGGAAGATAGTCTTTGCATAAAGAGGTAGAGCATATGGACATTTTGGATTCGCAGCAAGAGTACGGCCCAACAGCTGCTGGAATTTCTTGGAACATTCATGGTGAAAGCGCTTTTCTTATGCTTTCTTGTGACTGACAACATATTTAGTCACCCACTGACAGTGCAACCTGCTCGGGAGCGACAAATCAATCAATCAATCAATCAATCAATCAATCAATCAATCAATCAATCAATCAATCAATCAATCAATCAATCAATCAATCAATCAATCAATCAATCAATCAATCAATCAATCAATCAATCAATCAATCAATCGATCAATCAATCAATCAATCAATCAATCAATCAATCAACTTTTATTTCCTTTGAAAAGGAGGAGTACGGGACTTAGAGCTCGAAGAGCTTGTCGAGGTTCCGACCGCTTAGAAGCCGGCAAACAGCACGATGACGGCCAGTCATACAAGGTAGTTCAGTAAATAGAGAAGTAGCAGAGATTATGGACCATTATGTAATGAAAAAATGTTGCGGATGCAACCGAGGCACCCCTGAAAACAAAGAGCAGAATGAGCAAGAAAAAATATGAAAATAGAACAGTCCAGCCCGCACCGCCAACGCGTGAAAACAGTGATACTAGAGCGGAAAACACAAACGAGCCAAGCGATGAAACGGGATGTTGGAGGGGGGGGGGGGGGGGGGGGTACTGTTTGGCGCCAGCGCCACCGGGACCTAGACACGTGTGGCGCCCCGGCGAGTTCTCTGCTGGCGCCGCAGTCGGAGACGTCGACGGTGTTTCTCGCCTGGCACGGCGGCACAATTGCTCGGCGGCCACCTCGTGGGCGGTACGCCCCAGAAACGACGACGACGACGACAAGGGGCAGGCCGCCATGTTGGGAGCGGTCCCCGGAACATTGGAAGAGACAGCGGGCACCGTTTGTCAAGTGGACCCCTTTCTCACACGCTTCGAGTGCGCCTGATGAGGGTGGCCTCGAAGCTTACGTCAAAGCACCGCCGCAGTCGCCGACTGCGGTTCTTCATCCATTTTTCTTTTTTGGTGAACGCCCCGTGTAATTAAATGAAATAAATGGCAGCGTCTACTTCGCTCAGCGTTAGACACTTTCTACCAGGGAGGGCGGATCCGCGATCCACGCGCAGCTAAAGGCTTCATGTCGCAGCTTTAAGGTAACTCTTGACTATTGCGCAACGAACACATACGTGCATGGGCAAAGTTCGGGAAAGTTGTCTTATAACCTGTCCCATGTTTTAAACACATATCAACATACAACGGGATATAAAAAGCTGAGCTGCGGAAATATTTTGTTCAAATGTCATTCTATGCCTCCACTTCTTGGTTGTTGAACGTTTGGTTGAGTGTTAATGTACTCTTCCCTTCAACTTATCTATGACCATTTCAGTGTTCTCATCTTTTTTTTTTTTTTGCACTATTTGAGTCAGTGTATATATGTGTCGAGTGTTTGTTGTATTTAATCTACTACTGTATGTGTGACTGGTTTTGGAAAATTTCTTGTGCCGCTCGTGTGCTACTGCTTTAGCGGTTTCCTGGACCCAGTCAAGCTGCCCAGGCAGCTTTTAGCCAGGAAACCCTCCAGCTGAACCTGGAAAATAAACTTATTGACTATATTATTGGCTTAAATTCATATTTTGCGGGTTACGAAGATGCATAGGGAAAAATGTGCGATGACAAAGTAAGAACAGAGAATAACGTTTCAAGACACATGCGACACAAATAGCGCTTCTATAAAACTGTCTACTGCGTTACTTAAACTGTGTCACATGAATACAGTAACATGACCGTTGCCTGCCGATCGGATCTTCAAAAGAACTGCTGTTCGTTCCGAATATGTTGGGATGTCACAGTCAACCATGCACTAAACACTGCGGCTGTGGCGGCTGTGGCGTGAGCAGCACGGACGGCACTCCCACTTACCTGGCTATCCCGGCTCTTTCTTGTGCAGTACCACTGGCCTCGTGTGAGCAACGTCGACTTCAGCGCATGGGAATCGGAGAACCGCATCGACAGTTATCGGCACGCCTGCGCACAAGCTACGCCTGGATAAGCTGTGACGTCAACGCATTTGCATCTATAAAACGTGACGACTGACCGGACGACTTTTTACAAGGCGGCTGTGGCGTGAGCAGCACGGACGGCACTCCCACTTACCTGGCTATCCCGGCTCTTTCTTGTGCAGGTTGGTGCTTTGAAAATTGTGACATAACCGCTCGTTCTGTACTTTAAAGCTGCTACGCCACTGCTGCCATTTTTTGCATGAAACTGTATTTGCATTGAAACCGCGTTCCTCGTGCAATCATGCCAAATAAGGATTTGCTAAGTGCGTTTGAAGATCTGAAGAATGAAATTAAAGGTGACTTGAAAGCTTTCAAAGAATCCCTTGAGCGGGACATCCGCTCAGAACTCAGAGACATAAAAAGCAGCCTGAACTTCATAAGCGAGAAGTACGATGAAATGAAAGATGACCTTAAGAAATCACTTGATGAAAATGAGCATCTGCGAAAGACGAATGAAGCATTGCAAGAGCGATGTGACTGGCTAACAACTCAGACTAAAATCTGCGAGGCACGCTTGGTGCAATGTGAACAATATTCAAGAAATGCTAACATAGAAATCAAAGGTATACCCGTTGAACCGGAGGAGGATCTAGCGGAAATCATGGGAAAAATCGGTAACGTTATTGGCGAAGAAATCTCGGCCTCAGACCTTGATGCATGCCATCGCGTTCCTGTGTATGGAAACCCTTCTGCATTTAACGTTGTTGCCCAGTTCGTCCTCCGCAAAAAACGCGATGCAGTCCTTCTAAAAGCGAGAAGCAATAAGAACCTTTCCTGCAAAGAACTTGGGTTCAAGGAAAAGACACAGGTGTATATAAATGAGCATTTATGCCCTGATCGCAAGCGTTTGCTAGCACTGGCAATCACAAAGAAAAGTGAGTCAGGCTGGAAATTTGTCTGGGTCCGTGGAGGTCAAATCTACGCACGGAAAATGGAAAAGAGCAAAGTGCTAAAGATTATGACCACTGAGGACGTGAACAAAATGACCTAAGTCAGTGCACTAAATCGATGGCTCCTCTTGTAAATGGAGAGTTATCATTTGCTTGCTCCGGTAGCTTTAAACAAGGTTGCCGAGGAACCAAGTCTGAAGATTTTCCATTTGAATTGCCGATCGTTGAACAACAAGAACGATGAAATACAGTCACTTTTCGACTCTTTTAAATTTTCCTTTGAAGTCGTAATGTTCACAGAAACCTGGTATCATGACGAATCGAACTATTTAATTTTAGAGGGCTACACGCATTTTGCCCTCAATAGATCTGACCGCAAAGGTGGTGGCGTTTCAATCCAAGTTTTGAATACTCGCGCAGTTACAGAGGTAAAACAGTTCACTTTATCTACTGCTGACTATGAAATGCAAACTGTTGAGCATGATCGCGAAGTTTACACTGTTTTATATCGCCCCCCAGACGGTAGTTTCGAGAAATGCCTTGATATGCTTGAAAGCCTTTTTGATTATGTGTCCACCAATCGACAATCACTGGTTTTAGCGGGTGACGTGAACGTTGACATGCAAAGCATCTCGACCAGACAAACAGAAATTATGTCCCTTTTTGATGCTTACGGACTTTCAAACCTTATCAATACTCCCACTCGCATAACCTGCTCAACATCTTCCTCTCTAGATATCATCGCTACTAACTCGGAAATTTCTAATGCAAAGGCTGGCACACTTCTATCAGACGTAAGTGACCACATTCCAACTTTCGCTTTCATTCCTGCTGCAAGGTCCAATTCTGCCCGACAAAAAGTTTGCAATAGCTATCAGCGCATAGATATGATAACCCTGGAACGCTTCCGAACGGATATGTGTGCAGCTAGGTGGGATGATGTGATGCGCTCAAAGGATGCGAATGACGCATACAGCATCCTGGTTAAGAAACTAAAGGCTGTGTACGATAAATGCTTCTTGGTTGATCGTCCTCGGAAACAAAAAGCTAAAAAGCCGTGGTTAACGCAAGACCTACTGCGCAAAATAAAGGTTAAAGAAAAGCTGTTTGCACAGTTTATTAAATCCCGCGACCCGTCAAAGCTAGAGAAATACAAGAAATACCGCAATTCTCTTAACCGAGAGCTGAAATCCGCGAAGTTCAATTACTACAACAGCACTTTCTCATCCATGTCTGGTAAAAATGTGAGTGCGAAATGGTTCCAACTAAACAAACTCTTAAACCGAAATCCCAAATCTCCTGTTACCTCAGTAATGAAAGACGGCATCGTTATTACCGGAGACGATCTCTCAAATGCATTTAATGAACATTTTTCGAGTATCACAAAAACCCTACTTTCTTCCACCGCACCGAATCCCGGCTACGCTTTGCAAACACCAATTGTTGCCGAGTCTATATTCCTTTTCCCCACAACTGAAACTGAAGTCGTAACAGTTTTTAGCAACCTAAAATGTAGCAGTGCAGAGGACAAAGATGGATTCCGCATAAAACCTTTTAAGTTTATTATTGACTTACTTGCTGTACCGTTAACTCACATTTACAACATTGCTCTCGCTACAGGGATCTTTCCGACAGAAATGCAAGTCGCAAAAGTTATTGCCATTCATAAAGGAGGCGACACATCAGAATTATCAAATTACCGGCCGATCTCGATCCTGCCTGTGTTATCAAAGGGTTTAGAAAAAATTATGTGTTCCAGAATAACTAAATTTTTAGATAAGCATGGTGTCCTATCTGACCAACAGTTTGGCTTTAGGCCTAAAAAATCGACAGAGACAGCTTTGATTAAACAAAAAGAACTAATAGTTGAAGCCTTTGAGAAGAAATGCCTGGTTCTTGGCATTTATGTCGATTTTTCAAAAGCCTTCGACTTGCTCAACCATAATCTGCTGCTGCAAAAACTGGAACACTACGGAATTAGGGGAGTCACTTTGTCTCTGCTCAAATCATACTTAGCTCATCGCAGACAAATGGTTTCTCATAATAACAAGTTATCTAGCCTTGAGCCACTTCTCTCTGGTGTTCCCCAGGGCAGCATAATGGGGCCCTTACTTTTTCTTGTTTACATTAATGACCTCTTTTCTACCCCTGCCGTTGACCTTGTGGCCTTTGCTGATGATATTACAGCACTGTTGTCGGGTAGCACAGAAGCCGAATTATTTTCGCGAGCAAATAAGTTTCTGGAATATCTTCACGAGTGGTCAAGAAATAATCATCTAAAAGTTAATTCTGAAAAAACGAAGGCCGTCTTATACCGAACAAGAAACAAAACTGTTCACACCAATTTCACCCTATCATTAGGAGGCAAAACAATTGCAATCGTGAAAAACATAAAATGCTTAGGAGTTATCTTCTCAGAGTGTCTCACCTGGGACGAACAGGTCAATCATGTTCGGAAAAAACTGAATCGCTTCAACGGTCTTATTTGCCAACATAGGGACACACTTCCGTCTCGAGTAAAGGTCCTCATTTATCAAGCATTCTTTCTCCCATCACTGACTTACTGTCTCACAGTTTGGGGAACGACGACCCAGCACAACATATCCAAACTAATAACAGTACAAAAGCGGGCAATTAGACTCATAGCAAACGTATCGAGGCAGACCCACACACATCCATACTTCATTAAATTTGGCATTCTAAAGTTCACTTCTTTGTTTCCTTTCAGATTGCTATCAATGTACAAAACTGCGGTTTTTACTAACAATGAAACCACTCTCTCACTTCTAAAAATGTCTCGCTGTTCAATCGTCTACGATACCCGCTCTCATTTTCCTTGGTCACTGCCTCTTTGTCGGACCAAATACGGTATGCAATCTTTATCTTTTATTCTGTCAAAATACCTAAACATTTTAGAAAATAACAACATATCGCTAAAATGCATCACGGTAAAGAGCTTAAAAACCATTTTGTATCTTTTTGAAGACATTTAATTACAACTTGTTCCGAACTGTGATTAAAGCTGTAACACGTGTGAATTCTGCTGTTGTACACCTGGTTGATGTGATGCTTTTGGTTTTTGGAGTATTTATGACGCTTTTTGTTGTGATTGTGATACTAATGTTTAAGTGCCACTGTAGATATTATATTCATGTTGATACTTTATTTATTGTTTTCGAGTGCCTCACCTGTAGCTGTCTTGTAAACTAACAACTGAGGCAATACGTTGCCTCAGCAGTGTGGGCGCAGGGTGCCTGTCAAGCTGCATTCAAGCAGCTTTTTTCCCTGCGTCCTCTCTCTCCCAGTAATACTTGTACTTGTACCACTGTAATACTTGTAATACTGTAATACTGTAAGTAATACTTGTACCACTGAGAGCGAGAAATAAACTTCAACAACTTCAACTTCAACCTGCGGGGCGGCACGCGCTCTAAGGCTCGGTGTCTGACTGAAACAGGTGGTTTTTTTTATTTATTTATTTGTAATGAAATTTTTATTTATCTCGCTCAGCATTTACAAATCTGGGAAGCTAGAGGTTAATTAGAGAAGCTAGACATTGTGTGAGGCTAGTTGGGGACCGAAATATCTGCGCTGTTCCCCTCACAAGAACGGCCTATCGTTGGTCGGTGCATTGGCCAACTATGATTGCTTTCTTTATAACCCACTGCACGACATGCGCATAAGCTATACAGCGCGAACCTTTACAGGACGACACACTTTAGGATCGTGCCATGATTATCCAAGATGTCGGTCGCGGGATCCGTAGTGGTCAAGAGCGTGCCATTTCAGTGAGTGAGTGAGTGAGAGTGAGTGAGTGAGAATGAGTGAGTGAGAGTGAGTGAGTGAGTGAGTGAGTGGGTGTGTGTGTGAGTGATTGAGAGTGAGTGAGAATGAGTGAGTGAGAGTGACTGAGTGGGTGAGTGAGTGAGTGAGTGAGTGAGTGAGTGAGTGAGTGAGTGAGTGAGTGAGTGAGTGAGTGAGTGAGTGAGTGAGTGAGTGAGTGAGTGAGTGAGTGAGTGAGTGAGTGAGTGAGTGAGTGAGTGAGTGAGTGAGTGAGTGAGTGAGTGAGTGAGTGAGTGAGTGAGTGAGTGCGCCTTCTCGCATATTGAGTAGAGTATCGAGCATTATGTGTTAGAAAGTCCGAAGTGTTAGAAAGTACGAAGTGTTAGAAAGTACGTGTTATATGTTAGAAAGTACGAAGTGATGAAGAAATTTCGAATTTCAGGCTACAGTAACTCCTCTCGATTTGCCTTCAATACTATAAACAATGCTGGGAACATTGACCTTACGCTATTTCTTTTCTTACTGTTTGATTGTTTTCGCTCTGGGGGGAGACCTAAAGTATAGACCACCGGGGTATTATTATAAGCTAGAAATCTGCAACATCCTCGTGGAAGAGAGGGAGATGATGCGTACTGTTATGAAGCGATGGAATCGCGCTTCCAATCAGGTCAATCCGGCAGAATGAAACTCCACGCACAAGCGAGCCGACTAACACGCTGTGACCGCGGTTAGGCTGCTGCCCTGTGCGCTCCACTTGTTCCTAAGAAGCAGTGCTCGCGGGCACGGAAAGCGACAGAGCCCAGAGCATCCGCATATTAGAGGACATGGAAGCGACTGACCTACAACTCCGGGAGGTGCCCCCCGAGCATCTGCAGCGCCACTAGGAAACACAGTGACAAGGGAGAGGAATTCCTTCGAAGACAGCCAGACATGCACCTCTGCTCTTTCCTCTCTTTCTCACTCGTTACTTGCAGCCTCCAGCACGTTACGTACTGTGGACGCAAGGGGACTACAGATAAGGAAGTGGCCCGAAGGCAGCACGGGAAGGATGAAGGAAAAGAGAAAAACCAAGAAGGAAAGCGACATGGGATGACACGCCGTTCTTGTATGATAACGAGGAAAAATGGTTGTCACTGGCTGTGCATCAGATTAGTTAATTGTAGCGCATTCGAGGAAGTTCAGTGCCACTGCAAAAAACTAAAGGGGTCCGGGGGCAAACTACAAGTACTTTTCAACGCACCGTGAGATGAGCGTGTCGTACAAGTAGGCATGGGTCATGGTACCGCGCAGCAGTGTTTTATCTACTACAGCGCAGCATAGTTGAAAAGGCGAAACTAGCAGAATGTCGCCAAGTGCGGCATTGGACTTTTCAGTTTATGACCTGTGTGACATCGCGAGGCCTTAGCGCGTAACACTCTGTGCCAGGCCTACAAAACCAACTAAGGACGTCCGACGCGGCCCACGCTAAAAGGTAACAGAGAAATTTTACATAAGACGATTGTATCATTGTTTCTTTGCTAAAACAAATCAGCCGACATCACGAGGTAGACAGACTTACACTGACGAAGTGCTAACCTGTACGACTCCAAGTATAATCAGATGTCATCAGGGCTGGAACTGTCATTTGGTGTTCCCTCTACTTGTGAACAGTATCGTATATTACAGCAACAGCAAGACGAGAGGTTAGGCCGATTATCGGTTTGCCCCTTGCCGTGTCGACGACCTGTGGAGTGCGCCAGTGTCGTAACTCGAAGGCAAAGACAGCGAAAACTCGCAAAGGAGCCTTTGTACGGTCACTAAGGCACGGTGACTGGTGCGATGTTCCGGATCCCACGTGCTCACTTCGGGAGACGCGAAAAAAATATTGAAGGGGCCACTTAGGCTCCGCCTTAGAGACATGACGTTAATGCCCTTATAGGCCTGAATTGGTCATCCTCAACTTTACATTCATATGTCCCTGGGAGTCTATATACCACTCCTTGCGCAATGGTGCAGCGGTGAGGGGATGTGCGCCCCTGCCCTGCGATGGAAGGCGCAGCCAACGGTGGGGCTTGTGCGACCGTGGTTGGTCTTCCCTAGCAATCATTAATTTAACTCCATTAATCATTAATTTAACGGTTAAATTTCTCACAATCCGGTGGGTGTAGTTCATGATGACCCCGCAAGGTCACGTGACCTTGGTGGCCTACTTAGGTTGCTTCTCAGGCGGGTGGCCACCTGGGTAACCCTACGCCACCCTCATTTTCGCTTAGAACGCCGAAGCCGGATTTCCTGTGTAACGGGATATTTAACGCTATCCCGTTAAAAATTACAAAAATCCGGTTGTGCAAATCTCCTTTCATATATAGCGCTTCTGTCGTCATCTTGAGATGTGTTGCTCATCTCCAGGAGCGCCGCGAGTACTTTTTGCAAGCATCGAAGAGCCCAGAGATGAAACGCATTGAGAAGGCTGAGGCCAGAGCCTAACTGATTCAGCATCCGAATGCACTGGAGGGGGTAAGCTTCTAATCTGGCCTGCAACTGGGAAAAAAGCTTTCTTCTTGCGCTAGCCAGCATGTTTTATCGGTTCTTCATAGGAAATCTCGCAAAGTTCACACTAACTCGTGAGCTAGTTCAGTGATGGAGTGAGTGATAACGCATTGCTAAAAAAAAAGATAATAATCGCCAGCTTAGGTTCTCAAGGAAGCTTACTTACTGCTCCCGAAATTCGGCAGCAGCGAGCCATGCAGCACCCACCTGAGCGCGTAGAGAGAGGAGTGCGTTGTCGCCGGCCAGCGGAGCCCAGGCCTCGTAATCCTGCGCAGGGAAAGGGACACGCCACGGGTCAGATCGACGATGTTGCATTTTGATTGACGACCAGCTTCAGGAGCGAACAAACACACCGCAGCGCTACAAAGAACCCGTGATTGCAACTTGCGCAACAAGCAACCCGTGCTGCGAGGTAGAACTTTTAGGCAAATCTAGCTGGCCACTTCTATCCGGCCTCCTTGTACTGCGTAAATATTTTTTCTCACCTCAAGTGTGGATGCATCCTTTCATTTGGTGGGCAGATAAGGTTGTTTAGTTTACGGCGCCGTCATCAGGCGCCTAGCCGATCACAAGCTTTCCAGTTGTAAACACTCCAAGGCGGCAAGGAGACAGCTCACATGTTTGTCGTCGCATTGGTAAGTCAGGACACCTAAAATAACGCTTACAATGCTGTCATTTCTTACACTCTTTTGCTATTTCGGCTTCTGATTTCCCCGGTTTGCCGGTAGATGACGCGGCTGGTTGCGGAGTGCGGCAAAATCACTTTTCCGCTGAAAGGACCAAAGCATTTTCGCTATGCAGTGAACACTCTTGTTAAGTATGTACCTTACTTTTTGAGCATTAGTTCTTGTTAGCACGTTCCTCACTTTCGAGCCGTAGGCGTCTGCGGCGGCGCCGGAATCCGCAGTGCCACCTGCCTCGGTTGGCAGGTTGGCAAACTAGAAAGAGTGAAATATTTTCTCCGCTTTTATGCGAGCGGAGAGGGAAAAGACAGGTGGGGGGGGGGGGGGGGGGAGATGAAGAGAGTGTGGGAGCCGACAGGCGGCTAAGTATAGAAAGGGATCTCCTCCTTTTTAGTTTTTGGGTGAGGGGAAGGAGATGGAAAGTGAGAGAGAGAGCAAAGTTGGAACGCAACGGCTGGTAAAGTTGAGAGAGAAATACTTTTCTTCACTTTTAAGGACGATGAAGGGAACGGAAAGTGAGACTAGGAAAGAGAGAGATATAGTGGGAAGCTACAGGCGGCAAAGTGAAGTGGGGGACGTCTCCCTCTCCCATTTTAGAAAGGATAAGGAAAAGGGAAAGTCAGAGAAGTCAGGGAAAGTCAGAGAGCGAGAGAAGAGGTGGCCTTGTGGTTTGGGCGTCCGCCCCGGCTGCGAGAGGTAGTTGGTTCGAAACCCATCGCCGTACAAGGATGGGTACAAACGTCCCCCGGCCCGGTGCCTGACTTCTTTCTTTGCTGTGACACCTCAGCTAACGCTCTAAAACTTGCGTTACACACTCGGAACCATCCGTGATTTTTTTTCGTTTTTTTTTTTTTATGACCGAGCGGGGTTTCTGGAACAATTGACGTTCTTGCATAATATAGCATTCACTTTTCATTTTCTGCTCATCTGTTGCGTCTGGATGACTTCATATTTCGTCATCGAGCATAAAAGCCAAAATTCGCCATCGTCCACACACAGGCAGCATGAGAATGAGCTCTCCAGTGCTTATTCAAAATAAGCGCCCCCGCATAAGAATCGTCGAGGTCGAAAGCGATGCTTACGACGCACCGGGCAGTAGATTTGTGCACACTATAAATGCGGTCACGAGCGGTGAGGACTTTACACTCTACAGCAGGTTGTATATCGCAAGGGGAAGGCAGAAGCATAGCAGGAAAACAGCAGCGTTAAATAGTTAGATCATCGACCTAATATCAGTCATCAAGAAGCTTGAGATCCCTGCCTAACCTGCTTTCCCTTGATCTTTCAGTAGGTCAGAAAATTACGTGAAAGATTGTTGGGCTCGGCTCTTAGGCTTGGCCACGCCATCATTTCTGGACGCCAGAGCACACACATTTCGCATAATCTCTGATGGACATAACACAAGGACCCTGTTTGATTTTCCCATCGAGCACTGCCGTCTAAAACGGCGCAAGTAGAAATCGGAAGAAAACACTCGGCAGAAATTCAAGCGCATACATAACAAACGCTCACGAGCTCTCACCAAATCAACTCTTGTAAGTAAAAGCAGTGAGAAGTGACATCGCCGGCGCATCGACGAGAGTGATACCTGCGCACCTTTCAGAACAGCGAAATCGGTGAACTCGCCGCAAATCCTTAATACATATTCGTATTGAGTGCGTTGCGCGCATCGTGCTATAGCAGCCGCGAGGCCCACCGTTCAGCGCTCGGTTGAGGCGCACCTGCCTCCACTCAGCGACGGGACGGTTGCGTTCTCCCACAACAGAGGCCGCCTATCGACGTTCCCATTCCGCCCGTTCAATTTCCGATCGTCCCCGCCCGCCGGGACGCGCGCATTAGTTTCCTCCGCCGCTTTCGGCTTTTGCGTGGGACGGCGTTCTCTCTCTACGCCGTTGGTTTTCCCTTTTGTTTGCGAACTTTATTATTTCGCTGTTGTTGACGTCGCCACGTCGTTCTCTTCATTCGACACGACCCAGAGGATCCTGCCGTGCCCCTCTAACGGGACACTTCTTCCGGGCGCAAACAGCGGCGGATGAAGCGCGCATTAGGTGTGTCACGCGACGACTCACCGGCTCTGTTCGAGCGGGAAGCGCTGATTTCGTTTTCCGAAAGGAGTTAGAAGTGCGTGATGCCGACAACGGCACGATCGATAATTGTGGGAACATTGCTATTGGAGTTTAATTCATTCTCTTTCTTTCTTTCTTTCTTTCTTTCTTTCTTTCTTTCTTTCTTTCTTTCTTTCTTTCTTTCTTTCTTTCTTTCTTTCTTTCTTTCTTTCTTTCCTTCCTTCTTTCTCTCTTTCCTTCCTTCTTTCTTTCTTCCTTTCTTTCTTTCTTTCTTTGTTTCTCTTTCCTTTCTTTCTTTTTTCTCTCTTTCTTTCTTTTTTCTTTGTTTGTTTGTTTTTCTTTTCTTTCTTTCTTTTCTTCTTCCTTTCTTTATTTCTTTCTGTCTTTCTCTTTCTTCCTTTCATTTTTCCTGTCTTTCTTTATATCTTTCTTTCTTTCCTTCTTTCTTTCTTTCTCTCTTTCTTTCTTTCTTTCTTTCTTTCTTTTTTCCTTCCTCCGTCTTTTCTTACTTTTTTTCTTTCCTTCTTCCTTTCTTTTCCTTCTCTCTTGCTCTCTGCCTTCCTTTTCCTTTCCTTGTTTCCTTCCTTTCTTCTTCATTTCTTTCGGTCTCTCTCCAACCTTTCTTTGTCTTTTAGCTATGTGTAATGGCACATTCTACACCAGATCACTTACACGGTCGTTCGCAAGAAAATATGTAGCGCAAGATTTTCACTCGATCGCAGTGGGTGCTCTCTAGCGTGACATGAAGAGAGGTTTGACTTGTTAGACTCAAGAGAGTGGCTTCGCAAGCTTTAAACTTCTAAATGCTTCAGCTGGAACATTTTATTCGCAGCTAGTACAGTTTTGCCACTATTGCACTAGACTTGAGCGCCGGCCGGAACTTGGTCTTTTCCTGACGGTCGCAGGGCAGGAAAACGCGAAAATATATGATGGAGAAATGGAAAATGCGGCGCTAGCGACATACAGCTTTGTGTATTTACCGTTTCGTTTCTTTTGCCTCCGTCTACCTGGGCTTTTCCTAAGTGTCGGGCATGTACCGTCTCTGCAAAAAGTATCCAGGCAATGAGGTTTGTTTCTCGGTGGACCACTTATGGCACGTACCCCTTGAGCTCTAAGTCTGTATAAGGTAAGGAGAACCCTTGCCCTCACCTTCAAGACCTTTTGGTATTTAACGGTGCCGTAAGGGCCCCACTATATGATTGAGAATATAACCCCACTGTTTGGTTACTTTTGGCAAAGACAGGGTACCTTAAGCACTAACCCAAAGAATGCACCTGAACCATGCACTGAAAGCATGGATACGAAGCACGACGGAAAACAAAAATGCGGGTGTCGAGCGTGATCTCTTTCGCGAAGCTCTTTTTCGTCCCGACCACGGCTCCCTGCGACAGTAGTGACCAATCACGAGACAGGCCGTGCATGATGACTTCATCAGAGCGCGCACCAAGTGAGCCCGCAGGCGGTCTCACGAAGCGACCGCCGTGCAGAGCGAGCCTTTAGTGAGGGCGCCTCTTGGCGCGCGGTGGTGGTCATTCGATTCGGTGCCCTCGTCGTCCGAGTGATAAAGGGGGGGGGGGGGGGGGGGGGGGGGCTATACACGATAGCAGGTTGCGGGGGGGGGGGGGGGGGGGAGGCATGCTGCAGCGTGGAGCGACGAGGCGCGGTCCCCCCCTCCGATGGTGGAGGAAGTGTTTCCTCGCGAGGACGCGGAAGCCACGCCCGGCCCAATTATCCAGGTGAAGGCTCTTCCCCGGGCGTCGGCCGATCTGCCCCAGTTGGCCGCCGGCGGCCTTGGCGGACGCCCGCAGGCCCGTCACACCCAGGGACGGAGGAGACGACCGGCCGCTCTCGGCGCGCTCCCAGCGACGACGACGATGCGGCGAAGGCGGCGGCCGCCGCAGCACTGACCGACGCAAGACACGCGCCTCTCGGAGCATCTGGCTAACAAGGTCCGGGCTGTCTCCGCTCGTGCCGAACCCGTCTCCCCTAGTCCGATCGGCTCTGGTGGCTTTCGGCTTAATACGTGCGCTGAGCTCTCTTTGTTGGGGGCGTTTGGCGATAAACCTTCGTCGTCGGGACACCAAAGGCGGCCTGTGCGCTTTGCAGTCATTCTGAAGCGACAGTTCAGTTCAGTTTAGTTTACTTCACCGCAAATCAAATGCATGTCTATTAGGCTAAAAGCTGCTGAAACAACTTGAATAAAGCCCAGGAGACCAGCACATGACAGTACAATTTTAAAACAGGATATATTTGTAAGAAATGTAGCATCAAAATTGCAAATGAATAAACAAGTGTGTATTCCTTCCTTGTTTCGTAACACCTTCACCCCCCCCCCCCCCCTCCCGATCTCCAACACCCTAAAAAAAAAAATCGCGATTTCCCGAGTAGCACCTTTAACTCCGCAATTTCTTCCCGTTCCTCATTGACCACGGGCGACGCATCGTGCGAGGATGTAGCTCTCTAATTGACTCCTGCTGTACATTTACACGAGCACGAGGCAAACGTACTAGACGACCATATCACCGCCGGGCCCTGGGTCGTCGCTGATGTGCCGTCTCGTTTAGCCTGCACATACAGCGATGCCTCCGGTCATCCACTTCCTCCTCTCCCGCCCCGCGGCTGCAGCGGCGGCGGTCCGCTTCTCGTAAGCGGGGCGCGCCGCGAAGAACGTTTCGGGGGACGCGCCGGACGCAGTAGGCCCACTTTCTCCACCGCCGAGCCCCCCTCGGAGTGCGATGCGGACATGCGCTGGCCGAGATTGTTTCTTCATGCTCTGGGTCACTTGCTCGGCTTGCCCGCTCTGGGCCTGGCCTGGCCTGGTCTACTCCGAAGCGTGTAGAGCTTCAAGTGGTGGTACAGAAACACCGCTAGCACCTTTCCGCACCTGTCGTCCGGACGACATCATTTTCGCCCCTTCCAGACGATTCGCCTTCCGGCTTTCATCGACGATAATTCGCAACAGAGTAGCTAGCGCAGCTACGTGACCTTTCGTCCAGCGCCGCAAGCAGCCTTTGGGACCATTTGAGCACGGCTGCCACAACTTCCGTTTCTTCTCCACGGACTTGCCCTTTGCTTCAGTTCAATCCCTTGCAGTGTCTCTGAAGAGGCATAGCGGATTCCATAGCCGCAAAAGGGGACTTGGTGGTTACCTATTAAATTTGGCCAACAGCAAGTGAGTCTGTTGTGCTGCAGAAGATGTGCTACTGGAGATTGAAGGAAGAGAAAGATGAATGTAAAGGACCGAATGACCAAGATCTTCGTATAACGGCGACCTCAGTGGTCGTCAGTTGCGAAGCCCATTTGTGAGGCCACAGAAGCAACTAAATATACCTGAGCTTGGTTTATACAATCGCAGCAAGTTATTAATGAAACCGGTTAAGTGTGCTTTAACCAGGAAGCATAATTGTGAAAATTGCTTTTTCTGGACCAAGGACAATGACAGAAAATGTATCCGCCGTATGGTCATTTAGGATGTCACACTTGAAAGGACGGTTTAAGATAAACTCAATTTGTAAGCATGTCTATATTTGTGTGGGTGTGTGCACGCATGTATGTAACAAATTGCGCAGTGTTGTGACCTTAAAGCTCCATGGCAAGCACAAGACCTGTCCATTGCATGTTGCGGGGGCTCTCGTTTAGCTTCTCACAGCTCTATTACTCTGTGCACTAATTATCACTTCAAAGGCACCGAAAATCGCGATAAAGCAAGGCTGAGCTGTTATCACATCATTTCGAACACAGTGAAACCTATAGTTTCTTCTTACAACACAATTCACACTTCGCAAGTGCAGATTTACGTAACGCACAACACACCTCGCAACTCGTGCGACGTAATTATACGGGGTTATGATGTACGCAATTAATCACTCCAGCATATGCGGTGACACAATCAGGTATTAACTTCTTCGGCCACGCAGTTATCGCTAACCGTCTGAAACGCAGCCGGCACGCCCGCGGCTAGTAAGAAAAAAACTCAGGGGAAAAGAAAGCAGAAAGAAAATGTCTCGATGACAAAACGCGAAACACGCACGTGCGCGTGCCGAGCGTGTGGCGCCATCTATCGGCGTCTCTCGCATCCTATTTGGAGCTGGCGAGGCTCTCCCGTCTGCCCCTGTCCGGTTTATCCGGCGTAGTTCCTGTGCCCACGCGGCGCCTAACCGGATAGCGAGACAGCTGAGACCACGTGGGTCAGCTCTCCCTCGCTATGCAGAGATTTGACCGGGGAGACCTTCGGAGAGGCCCAAGTGACCGCCCAATCGGCCTTTGCCAACTGGCATCGGCCGGACGCGGCGCACTGTATCGTTAAAAGCGTGCAGCATAGTGCGAGCTGTAGCTGGCGTCTAGCCAATCAGAAGCTGATTTATCAATACTAACAGCGCTTAACAATGGCTCCTGATTGTCTGGGTGCTTTAAAATTGTATCGTTTGCTATCCTCATGGGTTGTCGGCTGTCGATGGCCTGTTCTACGTTCGAGGCCTGATTGGCTGGTACTGCAACTGTAGCTTCCGCGGCGCTGCACGGTTTTGGTGGGACGAGCCGCGAGCAACGCCCGAGATTCTCACGCTACCGTCGGGTGCCCACCACAAGACCCGCAATTACTCCGCCAAACTGCTCGTCACCGTTCGGTGGCCTCCTCGCTCTAGCGTGGGTGCGAAGTACTACATGACGCTGTACCGCTGTATCGCATTGCACGGCGCGCCGCGCGTTGTTTTCCCTCGCGATCGGCTCTCCCGGCGTAGGCGCTGTCCGCCCACCGTTAGTTCGCTGCCGCACCGTTGCGAACGCGATGTGACGCGTGCAGTTGCCCCGGGCACTGCACACGTTCCCTTGCAAGTTTCTTTAAGCAATGCGTGCTTCCCGCTAGCGCCCTTTATTGGCATTGCCGCGAGCCGTCGACGCTTGCGAACTTCTGGCGGAAGCAAATAAAAAGTCAGATATCAAGAAGGTGCATGCGGATCGGCATGAGTAATCTGGACAGTTACCTTGTGCAGCCAGTAGCTTAAGGCGCAAAAGGGCGCTCCTCAGGTTTTTATTATATTTTAATACGAGTTCCTGCATCATTCGAGTCCGCACAGTACGAAAGCTTCAGATTGCGCTTCGTACAGTGTAAGAAGGGATGATAGCCTAGGGCTGTAGCCTGAAGTCCATATAGTTCTCTCAAAATGATTTGGCCTCTGCAATGCCGAGTTCATTCTCTAGCGCCTTTTCAACAACTTCTTTCCGGCATTTTCTTCCGTTATAGTGCCCGTTGCTTGGCAGCCTTTCCCTAAAGATGCCTTTCCTATCACGCTTTCCAAAATGCATCCCAAAGACCCTTTTTCACCAACACCCACTCCCCTCTTTAGCCGGCGGAACGATACATGCTAAACCTGAAGCGTAAGTCAAGCACAGACTGCCTTTGTCCTAACGCTCGATCAATCGCTGGTATCAGTCGTCTTAAGTTCGTCCGAAAGACACTGCGTCGTTTATATCACTATCTGAATTTTTTTTTATTTTGCCTTCGTTAAATCGGTTACCAGGGTAACGCCAGCCAGGCTTTTCGCTCCGACGACATCCGACATCGCTTAGCAACGCCGGCCTTAATCAACGCCGCAAAGCAAGCATTGTTCATTTGAAACCAATTCAAAAGCTGAATCAACAAAAAAATACGAAGGACAAACTGTCACTGAACTAAAATAATTGCTGGCGGTTGAGCATTCTTAGCTGCTGATGTAACACTTTTATTAAAACAGCCTTTATATTACGCGTTTCTAAGCACAAAATATTGTGCGAAAGCGCAGTTTTTTGTAGGTGAATACCATCGCCACGTACCTCAAAGCGCGATTGAAGTTTCAACTGAGCCAGGGAGCCAGTTCTGCGCGTCTTCAACTTTTACATCGTCAGTGTCAATATACCTAATGTTTAACACGAGGCGTGTTCGGTTGCAGGGCTAGCCTAGTGCTCTCGCGCATCGGCGACGCCAACACATCGGCTTCGCAGGCCGCTGCGCGAGAGCACTGCTGCGCGAGATCAGCTTCGTAGCGGCCTGCAAAGCTGATCTGTCATTTATTTACTTGTCATTTAGTCATTTTATCAACAAATCATTTATTTTAAATTTATTTGTTAATTTCACTTCGCACAAACCCACAAACACTGCAAGCATACAAACACCACAAGCATACAAATATCGCAAGGTTTTGCTCGAGGTTGACCTACCGTAATACTGATTTATCACTAAAACACCAACAGTTCTCTTACAGTAAAGCAAGCATGCTCTCGTGGCGATGGCTTAACCGGAAATTATTTTTCCAGGGTGGCTGAAAATGGCCAAGAATTCGCAAAAAAAAAAGGGGGGGGGGGGGATGCAGCTGAACACGAAATCTTGCCCTATAAGGCCAGTTGGTCCCACCATTCTTCCTTTCGTTGCATTGCTCTCGTTATCAAAACGTACCACTACCCGGCTTATTGGTAACGCAACGAAGTGAATGCCAATGGATGCGTTCCATTCGCATATTCTGATACGGTTCCGCTCGTGGTTAGATGAAGGAAGCAGATTCAGTTCAGTGTAAACAGTCTTGGTGGCGCTGGCACTGTGCCTCTGCCCGGGAGGCTTTCTCGGTGGCATCTTGGCGGCGCAGACACTTCACATTATTTTATGTTTCGCGCAAATCCGCTGCAATGTATGCCCGCATTACCGAGTGTCGCAATCGTCCTGTGAGTTTTTTTTTTATTTTTCACTGCTCTGTGCAGAAAGATTGGTTTATTGATTTATTGGGGTTTAACGTCCCAAAGCGGCTGAGGCTATGAGAGACGCCGTAGTGAAGGGCTCCGGAAATTTCGACCACCTGAGGTTCTTTAACGTGCACTGACATCGCACAGCACACGGGCCTCTAGAATTTCGCCTTCAAGAAATCCAGCCGCCGCGGCCGGGATCGAACCCGCGTCTTTCGGGCCAGCAGCCGAGTGCCGTAGCCACTGAGCCACCGCGACGGGGCGTGTGCAAAAAGAGAAGGACGTGAGTGAAGAGAACACCAGGCACGTGCGAGATCGAATGTTTTCGTCTTTCTCATCTCCACAAATGAGTGCGTTGTTTAACGCCAGGCTCGAGCAAGTTCGTATCTCTCTGCGGCTATTTGATATGGTTACGCCGCCACAGCTGCTGTCGCAGCTCAACCCACAAACCGGCCAGTAACAGCTGTGCTCTAAAAACTTCAAAATGGAGTCTATATATTGTCTATAGACAGTCTATAGGGATGCGAGGTGAGGAAGGGGCGGGGGGGAGTGCGCAAAGGAAAGGAAGTTTTTAACAAATGTCTTCAAAACTAATTTCAGGCGTCAAACCTGACGCCTGTGTGGGCTCCCACCTGAATGTGTGGTCCCCAGCAACCTGCGAGCTCAGAAAATGCCGGGCGATAGCGAGATAAGTGTTCTTGCAGCAAATTGTCTGAATGAGTCAAGTAACAATTTAAAAGTACCATTCATCTACTTCCCTAAATGTGGCACTCCGCTTCCCAAAAAAAGCATCTCATATTGCGGAGACATGAATTAAAATCGGTAATTATCTCCAATAACTTCGGAACCACGGGCAGAAAAAATTGCTGAGGCTCAGCTTGGCTAAGCCTGGGGAATGCGAAGCATATTAGTGGCTAGGCTTGGTAATACATGGCTTTCCTTGGTTGAATACTTGGTCATTTTAATACAACCACTAGAAGCCTTCGTCGTGGGGGAAGACAACGGCATGGCTACAGCGGAACGCCGACTAACCCCGAGACGCGGGTTGGGTGAGCGCCTGGATTGCCACGGAAGCCGCGTCTGCCTGCCCGGTGGAGCGAGCGTTTCACCTACACCGAGTGTGAACGCGCGTTCGAAATGCGCGGGAATGCGCGGGTGTGACGGCTAGGGGTCCCACGGCGACGGCGCGAGGTGGAGGCCGGCTCTCTCATCCGATGTCACGTGGTGTGACGTCACGGTGTCACGTGGTGTGACGTCACGGTGTCACGTGGGGGTCCCACGGCGACGGCGTGAGTGGTAGCTCTAGCAATATGCTTCGCATAAAAGGAAAAAGTGAAAGCTGCAGATGGTGTTGTAGTGAATGATCAGCTTTCTTTGCAAGCTAAAATGAAACAGAAATTAAAGGCACTGCCACAAGAAAGTTCACAGTCACGCATTGCATGTACTCATGAAGAATTTAAAAACAAGATACTCACTCGAGTGCGTTCAAGCTGAGAAGAAGGTAATGCTTAACCCTAGCAGTATTCAGCCTCCGAATGTCACGTTTTTGTCATTTTTATATATATTTATTAGTGTCAGCCTCATCTTAAATATACGGGTACAATGAGAGAGTCTATGAAAATAAATTCGCAGGTAGGCACTGGGCTGAAACTTTCTACCAGACTGCACAGATGAAAGGCCGCTCATAACTAGAAGTTAGAGACAGCGAACAATGCGCTTTGTCCTGAGCAGCAGCTTGGTTAAATATAAATGGCTAAGATAGTGACGAAGAAAGTGCTTCAAACTACCTTGTCTTCTTCATTGTTATTTTCTCACATTTCCTTTTTCTGTTCCGATACGAAACATGCTGGCGCGTGATTAGCGGAAGCTTGAGATACCACGAACTGACAGCCTCTCCTCACCTCCCCCCCCCCCCCCCCCCCCCCGTTCCCTCCATTCCAACACTAAATACGCGGGATGAACAATTAAGGGGACTTCTTTAATAAAGGAACGCGTCCGTAATTTGTTTAATCGATCCCTCCCTGCAGAGAGGATGAAGCGGGCACGGAAAGTGCCAGCCGTTAGCACGACGCGAACGCAACGCTCTCGTATCTAGGGGTTCACTTCTAGCGACGCCAGCTTGGCTCGTTCGAAGCGAGGCCAGCTTCGCGTCGCGCCTGAAGCGCCTTCCTCTATTTATTTTCTGTTGCTTCTTTCGCAAGCAGTGAAATGAGCGTTCCTTTCCCCCATCTTCCCAAAGAACGCGCACCGTTCAGAGGGAAGATGAGGAAGAAGCGGAAAAGGGCCCCGGAACGATCCTCTCCGCACGATTAACTCCGCGCAGGTCGGCGGCAGTGGCGAACCGAAGCATGCAAAGCCGCGCACCCCAGCAGCGAGTATTAAAAACCGGTGACAGCGCTGCTGGGATACGGGTTTGTGTCGCTTCGCTTAGTAAGGCTCTCCCCGCTCCGCCTTGTGCCTACCACCGCTATATACACAGGCCGCTTCGACCACTTTGGTCGGCGCGAGCCTCCGCGAAAAGCAGACGTGACGAACACGCGCGCGCCGCGCAGCCAATACCTTCGGTTGCTCATCGCTCAGGCGGGGCGGACGTCATAATCAATGGTGTGGCGGGAAGCAGCCCGCGCAAAGACTGCGCGCGCTAGCACACTCTCGGCGCCCCGACCAAGACATAATTTGTCACGCTGAGGCGCCATCTGTCGGGGAAACCATTAGTCAAAGAGCGTCATTACCGAGGACGCTTGATTAGCCGACGCTTCCCGGAGCGGCGCCTGGGCTCCGGCCCGAGCGAACGTCGCCCGACCCTCCCTTTCTTCTCTGCCTGCCGGCCCGCCGGCCGTCTCAGCGCGCGGCAGTAATATTGGCGTCGCCACCTACCGAGAACTTTATCCGTTGCTGCGATCGAGAGTGGATCGCGGCTGTCTGGCATGCCATCGATAAGGGGAGGCCCTCGCTCACGCTACCCTGGCCTCGGGCTCGGCGGCTCTCTTCTGTGGACTGCTGGTCAGAGACCACCCTCTGTGGAGTATGGGAGCACAGAAAATCTCCTTTTCTAATGTTTAGCTCTCCTCGCGAGAACGCCAACATTGCAGGTTCTGAAGGAGGCGCAAACCTCCTTTCGAACCTGCACATCGCTACTTTGAGATACAAGGTATTCGAAGAATGGTGATGGTTCGCATGCTAAGTGCCTACCCCCGAATCAGAATATATTACAGCTTTTAAGTAATAAAAGAGGAGCCAATAAAGCATCACTTTAATAACAAATGTGCTGCATAATTATGCAACGCTTGCGTGAGTAATGACTTGGTTACTTCTCTCAGAAAATCTGCTAATGCGCATCGCATGTGTACGCCTGTCTTTGCACGGAAAGATACTCATTTTCAGATAACAAGAAAAGAGATAAGGCGTGTGCGCGAGCAGTTGTAAAAAATAGATTACAGAATCAAAATTTTGTGGCTCATGCCGCTCTAGAGAGCCTGACAATAACGAACGTTTCTCAGTCGCGGCTGAAAAACGGCCAAAAATGTTCTTGCAATGCAGCGCGTTCCCTCGTACAAGTACTCTTCACGGCTGTGCATTCAGCCAGCCACAAATAAGCCATGACATGAGCAAGAAGCATTGATTACAAATCTGTCTGTTCTCCGGTGACGGCTAAAGACAGATGCGGCCCCTATTTTACAGACAATACATTTGTATCATCAGTGACGTAAACATTGCGTTCCCCTGAGAAGCGTGCACCACCTTAGGCCCATGTTTGTAAAGGTGAAGTTACCTCAAACTGTGCAGAAAAGCTGTCTTGAGGGCAGGGATGGGGGACACTAAAAGGACTCTGTGGCTCCCAAACTCTTTTTTACAATATAAAAGTTTTCACCACCACCACCACTAAAAGGACATTGCTTAGGAAAGCTGATGAGGTGTTCTAGTAACGAAAAAGAATCTAGGCTGCGATAAGATAAGAGCGAAGAGTTTTTTTTTTCATTGCTGAGAAGCGATGGCGTTTAAAAGAAGAGGATGAAGGTTAAAGTCAGAAAGAATGAGAAATACATTGCGTGAAATCGACTACCATGCGCTAGGCACAAGCTACAAGACGCGTTAAAACTCACGTGGAGTCGCGATAAGTGCTATGTGCAGCAATCAAGAGATTATCAGAGCTTCCTCCATGATGCAATGGGAACCGTGTGGTAAGTAAAGTTGTGCATCTATCTGCGAATTGAAATGGCATGGCTTTGTGCGATATGTATGACAAGGCATGCATTTCCTACGAAGAGAGCATCGCACACAGGTCACCACCTGTGCGTTACATAACTCAGTGAGTGTGACTGTTCCTGATGCTCAAATCTAACTGTATCTGCACCATGTCTTTTTCGTGCAGATAATGAATAGGGCTCGTCAAAACGCGAATCGTTTGGTTGGTGAACAAGACTCAGGCGCTTCATTATTGCTAAAGCCAAGCCTGTAGAATTGTAAGTTCGTGTTTGTGAAACTGCTCTAAAACTACAGATTAAATTTCTCATCAGGGATCTCAGCCGGAGACTTCCGCATAGGGTGTGAAGCTGCCAGTACAAGACAAATCCTGTGCTGGTTCAGTTGCTGAATGTTAACCGTAACTAGGAAGTTAGCGATAACTAACACAGCAAATATTACATAGGGAGCACGTTTTAGTTCCCAAAATCTTGTACTTCCAGCTTCGAAGACCACGTTGTTTGCTTTTATTTCAAATACAAAATGGAGAAAAATATACAGGTCACGCATTATAAAAACAAGCTGCATTTTATCAAAACAGCAATACAACTTCTTAGAAGACTAGGTTAGCTTTGTTGTGTGAACTGCACGATTGCTCTAAATCTGCCTTAGGGATCGGCTTATTTTCCTTTACTCTCTTTTCTTCTCTTTTTTTATTCTTTCAAGTTTTGGTTGTTCCCATTGCGGGCGCTCAATACACCTCATAAGAATTGGTTAGGTCAGCTTCCGAGGGCTCCTATTTCTACCTGCCCGTAAAATGGTAGCAAAAGCTACAAGAAGAGTAGGAAAGAATATTAATAGAAAGCAAGCACGTCAGCAAGGCACAAGCCCGCTTTGTATAAGTTTTCACCCGCGAGAATTCGGCCTGCGACAGAAAGTCCGTCCTGTGTCTCTGTCTGCAATATGTCTTTCCCGTTGCGAAAGCAAGAGATAAACCGACTGCAGCATGAGTTGTCAGCTTTTCGGAACGTTTTGCACATTTTATTTAAACCGTATAGGCAGCGGTTGTTTTCAGCGAAGATCGGCATCGTTGCTGGTGACAGTTTTTGCGTCGCGTTCTTCCGAAATGATCGATCCTCGGTTCCACCGCATTCGTTTTTCTGCATCATGGCATCGCCATCGTTTTCGCTGCTCGCTGCATCCGAGACAGGGTCCGGCACACGATTCCCCTCTCCCTATCCCCTCTACTACCCCCCCCCCCCCTCCCCACTTGCTTCCTCTCGTCTGCGCGCGACAGGTCACCGCGCTCACCAATTCATTCGTTTTGCTGCCCCGCATAAGTTCAATTTCTGGTCAAGAAAGTAGTTACACTCTGAAGGAAACTAAAGTGCCGATTCCATAGCACACTGACACTTCAAGTTACGCTCAACACTGCTGGGTTGTCGAGGGTAATTATTAGCTCCCAGTTACGGACTTCATTGCAGCTTAATCAGTTGTTTCCAGGTTTGCTACCGGGCTGATTCCGGGCAATATTGAAGAATGTCTCTTAAGGAATGCCTCTTAAAATAACACATGGCCAGCTCAGCTCGCTATGTAACCGGACATGCTCGCTAGTGCAAACTGCAGCTCTATCCAGCAGCTTCGTTACCGGGATAGTAGATTCTTCAAACGTGAATGTGTGTATCTCATGCGCGAATTCAATATAGCTGTTAGTAGCACCAAGCGCGATTAAAAAAGCATGCAATATTACATATCGGGTGTTATGACCAATAAAATAAACTTTAAATATAAGTAAAGCGACTACCAAAGGTTTCCTAAGTTTCTGCCACGATGGTCAAGCAGCGTGAAAAGCGTTAGCACTTAAGCCTGCACTCACCAATTTTGTCGTTGTCTGGCTGCAGCCTCTTTCAAACGCTGCACCTGCCACTGTGGGCAGGTGGCAACCTGGCCATCGGATTGTGAGCACCCGGCTGACAGGCTTTATGGAAAACTCTGAAAAGTGCGTTAGCACTTAAGCCCATACTCAGCGATTTCGTCGATCTTTGAAACCTGCTTGACCTTGAAGCAACCTAGGTGGGTCACATGGGTCATGTGATCTTGTGACGTCATCACAACCTGCCAACCGGATTATAAGCAAACAGGGCGCTTGTCAAGTGAGAGTTCAGTTAATGATTGGTCGCGAGAGGTTGCGCAAGTGTAACACGGGTCACACCGGTGGCAGCACCTGCCATTGCAGGGCAGTGGCGCATCTCTTAACCGCTGCACCACTGCCCCAGGAGTATTACGAGGACTCCCAGCGACCTACAAATGTAAAGTAGAGAAGCTTGAGAAAAGAGACTACAACCGAAGCCGAAGTGATAACCGAAGTGTTCACGCACCTCATTCGCATTGGCGCAACCACGCTAAATCATCCGTCTTTTCTTTTTTTTTTTGTGATGGCGCCACACTTTCCTACCTGCTTCCTGTGCTCCGACCGCAAGGCGGTTCTTGTGATTGGTGCGCCTACGAACTAGCTATTTTTTTCGCCAAGCCTCTTTCAACAAGCCTGTTCTACCCTGTTCGCTTCTTTTAGTTAACTACCTTCGATAGAATAGTGGTGCGGGCGAGGTTTTCTTCGTTTCCTTAACCTACTACCTGTAGTTCTTAACGTTAATCTTTTGTTCTAAACTCACGCTTGTAGCCCCGCATTCCACGTTAGGTGGGGCTATACGCTGTGCTTCTTGTTATTTGAAAGCCATTGCTTTCCATTAAAAACCAAAGTAAATGATTTGCTTACGCTTTAACAGAAAAGCTTTTTCTTAATTGTTACTTTTCAGTGACGATTGCGAACTTTGTGTCAGTGCGCAACAGTTCGCCTACAGACAAAAGATATCACCACAATAGAAAGCCTAACTCCTCGTTTGCGCAGTCTGTTGCTTTGCTAAGAGTCACGTTATACGTGCAATGTGAACTTGAACCCTGCAGAACCACATAGTAGCGTTATCTACGTTGACTTTCTTCGGAATGAAGGCGTATAAGTGATATTTGTACTGTTGTACTGCTTAACTGAGGCTGTGCACCATGCATCTCACAAATACATCGTCATTTTTACAGTTCTTGTGCTTCCTCGCCTTGTTAGTGCCGTGGTTCCATTTGAGACACGAGCGAGAGTGCTGCCAAAACATTTAACGCAGCGTTTTTGGAATCCAGCAAGCTCGCGCTTTGCGAAAAAATGCCTCTACTGTGAATCTGCTTCCCCCGTCAGCCCCCCCCCCCCCCACCCCTTTTGCCTCATTTCTCTGTGACCTTAAAGAAAATAAGCATATGAAAAATCTCAAAACTATGGCGCGAATGAATACGAAGACATGTGAGTGTTAAAAGACTGACAAACGTTCATGTGTATCGTGTCTCATTGATGTAATCATCTTCATCTGCGCTATAAATTTTGAAGTCATTTCACATCAAAAAAAGAGACTGATGTATACTACCTCCTGGCGGACATCGTAGCAAACTCCTCCCTGAACCAGACGTTTCTGCATTTTACATTTGTTTACATTCTATCGCTGCGAACTGGAATCGAACCATTATATTTGTGCCTGATAGGAAACCACCTTAGCGGTTGGGCCAGATGGTTGAGGGTAAAAGAAAAAAAACGACGAAATATGGAGTATATCAGTGTCGTTCCTAAACACATGTATTATGCTGTGTTGTATTAAAACAAACGTGAGAGTAAGCGAGTGAGCTCTGTCTTTCTCAGGGGAGAGCAAGCAAAAACTCCAAATGGTTTGATAATAATTCAACGGACGGTGCTGAGCCCGTTCAACGCAAAGAAAAACAAGGGAAAGACAAACGACGCATTATTCTTTTTCAACCCACGCAGCCGACAGTAGCAGACCCGTGTTAGAGGCCGTATAACACGGCTGTAAGAAGAAACGCGAACAGGAAAAAACGAAATCGAGCGGGCGGGAGAACGCTCCCCAGGCTTCAGACGTGACCGGCCGCCGCGCTCCCCGCATCCCGACCGGCACCGGCAAGCTGGCTTCTCCGCCCACAAACTCAACGTGCGGGAAAGCGTGCTTACGAGATCGTTGGAAGCGGCTGGCGACTTGCTTGCGCTGCTGCGCGGAGTGGGAGACGCGGCACCCAGCGCGAGCGAAAACATCCCTAGTCGAAGCGGGTGGGGAGAGTGGGGAGGGTGGGGAAGAGAAAGTTCGTGGCGGTGGCCGCAGTAGCGGTGAACGCGGCAGCGCGTCCGCTCAACTGTGCGCTCGCGTTGCCTACGCGACCGGATGGGAGCACTAAGCGGCAAAGAAAAGCCGGGTTTGGCCCTTGGTTTCCCCAAACAGTTGCCAGTTTTCTGGTGAGAGGGGGCGGGAGGAACGTTTCCCACCAGCGACTCTCGCGTTGTTCAATCCTGCGTGCCGGGGAAAAACACCACGACAACCCTTGTCGAGGGCATCCGCTGTGCCCTGCCTATAAAGATCTGCTCCGCGCCTCGGCAAGCGACGAGGCGGCGTGGTCCTCGGATGAGTTTCGTCCCTAATCGATGGTTTGAGAGAGAAACAGCCCACCGCCGAGTACGCTTGACAGGGCGCGAGCGTTGTGACGCTGCTGCTGCTGTTGCTGCTGCAGCATGAGCCGAGCGTTGATTAAGGCCAAACTGGAGCTCCACCGGAGGCACTGTGACGAGAACGGCGGTGGCGCTTCGCTGCCGGGTCAGTACGCGATTGGCCGCTAAACACCGCTCACAGCGCTTCCCCGCACCCGCGCGCGCGAGGCGCGAACAGCGCAACGGTTTGGGCAACGTGGCGGTGTCTCCCTCCCCTTCTCCCCGCTCGGCGTTTAGGGAACGGGGGAAGCGCGCCGAGGAGACGGGCAGGTGACGCGCGCGCCTCGCGTCGCGAAAAGGGGGTTGAGGCGGGAGTCTGCCCCCACCCCCTAATGGAGCGGTAAGGCTCCTTAATTGAGGTTCGGTTCGCTGCCTCGGCCGTGGGAAAAAGGCGCTAATGAAAAGCCGGGGCGTGGCGCCAAAACCGCCCCCGGAATCGGGCGCCCCCGCCGCGGTCACGCCCCGCAGCGCGCCCCCGCCGCCGCTTCCCCGTTCGCGCACGCGCGTTTTCCCGCTGATAAATGAGTCCAATTAGCGACCCCGCCGGGAGACCCGGGATTTTTTTAACGCCGCACAGCTTTTTGCCCCGGGAAATCAATTTCTGCAAACGCTGCTCCCTCACCCCTGCTGTTTCTCTCGCTCTCCCCGCTTCCCTGTGTCTCTCGGAAGAGCGCCCCGCCGACCTAGTGGACGGCTTGAGGGGGACTGAATATGCGCGACATGGAGAGAGCGGCGCATATTCGGTCTCTACATCCGGGTCACCCTAGTTTTCGGGACACCGCTGAGGTGTCACGGTTGTCCACCATATCATGTCCTACAAAACTTTTGAATACTGGAACATCATGAGCTACTGTTATGGAAACACCGAAGGCAACGGTTCATTCCTCCGATGCGCAGCAAAACCTTTCTTTTAAAGCTTTTCCATCGCATGCCTCGAGTAGCTAAAACTACCATAAAAAACCAATAAGGAACGTTTTTGACGATAGCAAAAACATTAATTGCAAAAAAAATGCAGGCCTGCCGAGGGGAGATCTGCAGATATTTTGATTGTTATAGTGAAACCTTACAATCTGTGAAAATAATGCGCTCATAAGCTATTCCTCGTTGAAAAATGCTTTTATCCAGAATTGCTGGGAATGATCTGGCCAAAACCATAGATCTTGCGTTATAGATCTAACGACGGCATCGTATTCTTACGTTAGCCGGCAACGCGGAGGACCGACAAAGGTGCTGAGTTCGATCCCTCGAGAGTACGCCGAGGACCCTCCCTCTCTTGACCTCTCCTCATCCCTCTCTCTCTATACAAGCACACTGTTACCTCTGTTACCACGGGCGGTGTGTTTACCCTGAATACAACTGCCGCTTCGCTTCCTGAATTTCAGTATAATTAGAAACATCCGTATCAGTGCTCTCTAAATCAGAATTTTGTTCTAGGCTATGCGGTTCATTGTTAGAAAAGATTAGTCCAGCGCTCCCAAACAAGGACACGAGAAAACACATAACAAAGAACGGGCGCTGTGCTGTGTTTTGTAGCTCTCTGGATACCAGTGTAATGCCGTCCACGCTGCAACCGCCGCCAAACAGATACCGAGCCCGCGAAAGCTAACTAAAGTGGAGCCTTAGTGCGCAGACCGTGGCTATTCCTTGCGAAAGCCAAGTCAATTTCTCAAACAGCGTCACGATAAAAAAAAAATCAATTTCGTGCACTTCTCTGTTTTTATGCTTGGGCCACTTGTATCCTTATGAAACTGTACAATGTATTAATTGCTAGCCGCATGAGGTGGTAATTACACGCCGCGCGATTCTATCGAGCTATGGGCTGGCAGCCGCCGGACCACTGTCGCTCTTCGCGTCGCTCAGATACTCGGTATTAAGAATATTTCGCTCATTGCTTGAAAGCAGCTCGCGAGACTGGCCAATAGCAAAAGGCTTTGCGGGTACGTGACTTCCAATATAGCTGTTCTGCGATTGAAGTTTGTTTTTCTATCGCGGCTTTGATGAAGAAGCTGCTTTGTTCGCTTCGTCTGAGCCAATCATCAAAATAGTTCAGTGATACATCAAAAGCTTGGTAGGAATAACGTAACAAAAATGGCTGTTGTGGCATGTATGCTATTAATTATTATGGAAGGGTGTAAGCGGAGGAAAGTCTCACTTCTTGCATGTCTTGGAACCGCAAAATGCAGTTTGGCAGCAGTGCGTCCCTTCCAAAAGCGTGGCTTTTTGAGATTGTTGGTGCACGATCATAGTGAGAGAATATAGCGCAGAGTAGGACAGGACACAAGAAGAAAAGAACAACACGAGCTCTCGTGTTGTTCGTTTCTTCTTGTGTCCTGTCCTAATATGCACTATACTCTTGCGCTATGCTCCTTTACGAATTCAGTGCATTACCAAAAGAATTTCGCGATCGCTTTATCTCACTCTGTGCTTTTTAATCTTAGCCAAAACGGGGTACTGGTGCAGTTATACTCCCCTGATGACGCAACCTTGAATCGGCCCCGGAAGGAAGCGGCGGCAACAAAGCAACTCTGAAAACGCGCCGCTGCTTCACCAAGTCTCATTGCTTCGTGCCGTCGCGTCGCGAGGAACATCGCTTCATAAGGTTACCGCTTTAAAGAAACTTAGTACTTATGTCATAACGAGCCCCTCTTTACCCTACCGTTTGTCTGCTTTGTACAGTGTGTATTGTTTTGATTGGTCGTATTTGCGTGCGAAAACGACAAAGTTTAAACACCCTTTTTGACTCTTCGACCATGTCTGTTATCGAAGTGACACAAAACATTTACTGCAGTTACAATAGTTATAGTAGCCACATGCACCTCAAAGGATGCCCTTCAGCCAATGGCATCGACCGGTTCTCGTGACGTCACGGGTGATTCCATTTCAAGAAGGCACCTGCCAGCCACCTGCGATGCCACGCTGGTGGATGAACCGCGTCGTCATGATAAATCGTCTGCGCCATTGGTTAGAGGGTCTCCTTTGGGATATGTGCCGCTTCGTTTTTATTTGTATCCGACTAAAGTAAAATGAGAAAAAAATGCTACTCGCACAAGTCAGGATCCAGGTCGGTTGGCTTGTATGAGCCGCTGCCAATGGCTCACTATTGCAGTGCAACTTTCGACATAAAACGCTGCCCTTACAGTAGCTAGTCCTTTTTGAATCGTGCCTAATTTGCTGACAGAACATCCAAGCAGATGAGCATAGCATGTGCTGAAACTTCCATTGCTTCCAGATTGCTTTATGTGCGACGAAACAAATGCAGAAACGCTTTTAGAAAATACAACCTTATGAAACACAGCTCTATGAGAGACGTACCTGCAGCGCGAACAAAACAACCACATCGGGAAAGAACACACTCAAGACACGGACAAACACTGAACTCACAACTGTGAGTTGTGAGTGCAACGTTTGTGTCTTGAGTGTGTTCTTTTCCTATGTGGTTGTTTTGTTCGTGCTGCAGGTACGTCTAAGCTAAGCAACCAACTTGCCCAAATGTTCGTTTTACTAAAGCTCTGTGAAAACCATAGAAACTAATAAAGAGCAATATTAAGGGTTACTTGTAGTTTATTTAGCTATCTTGCAGTAGTTAGCAATTTCAGTTCAGTTTGTAAATCAAGTTGCAATCATTAGGCCTCAGCATTAAACGAAAACTTAGTCCAGCGAAGGACTACATGGACGCAATTTCACCACTCTTTTCCGCAAACACCCTCGCCCTCTCACCTCCACGGTCCCTCTACGCACGATCCTCAGAAATTCAAGTGACGACAGATGTATCAGTCAGGCTGCTAACTTTTACAGCCATCATCGACTAATAGCATGTGCTAAAAACATGCAGAATGTGAAATGTGCACCAACATATTAATAATTTGTTTTAATCTGGAGTGCGCAGAGATATACACTTTGATGAACTTCGCTGGACTTGCAAAGCTGAGGAATGGCCCGAGCACACACTGCATAAATTTTCACGCTTGATACACAGCATGTTTCAATGTCGCATTCGCGATGTTTCCCTTGATATTTTTATTGCATTTGCTATCTTTATTTACGGTTCAAAATTTTATTTTCAGCAGAACGAATTCCTAACAACGGCTAGTTATTCAACTCTGTTCATTTTCTTTTTACCGAAGCAGATTGAGTTTAGCAACTTCCGAACACATGTTTGTTTCGAATCTATTTAAAACCATCGAATAATATTCTCTTATTCTCGAATAAGAGGTTTTATTACCAGACGGACCGACTGAAAAGCAGCGTTCGCAGCATAGCTGCGCATTAGCCTCGCATTCAATATGACAGATGGGCCGCGGGAGTATACGGCAGCACAAAAGCAACGAACATAATATACGCAAGTACGATACTAAAGTAACATTTCTTCAAGTGAATGGCGGCTGCTTTTTCCCCTCTTCTGCATCGCAGCTGGAGCTCACAGAATAAAGATAATCTGAGATTACTTCTCCTCTCCTCCTCACCCCGGCTGTAGGGAAGGAGAAGGAAGTGATAACTGAATCACATTGCCACCTCCACCCACCATAAGTAGGCCCGCTTCAACTCTATGCAAATCACATGACATCAGGTGGTCCATAACCCGAGAGAACATATACTTACAAGGTGTACCACATATAGCAGACACGTTCGAGCGAGTGGTTCTGCGACTCCGCTTGCAGACATATCGCATAGACAGATGGCCATAACGTACGGCAAAACACAGACACCTTGACAACATATGAGTTGCGCAAGGCTACCTCACCCGGAACTGGAAGAGCCCCGGAAACACGTGTTCAGCTGTTCCCGCTAAGTGCAGCCCATCCTGTTCAATAGTGGCTGGCTGTTTTCTACGGCTTGGGCCCACGTGAACAAAAGTGCTCTTAGGCTAGCTGATGAACACTACAGTTTCCGGTTGGAACACATAACAACTCCAAGGACGTTCACTTCGGAGTCGCATTTCTACCCAACTATATCTATCAAATGTAGCCGCAAAAGCGGATACATGAGAATCACGATACTGTCAGCTACTCTCACGCCTAGATTTTCATGAGGACGCCGCGGTGCACGCTCGCGCGATATTGTTCATGCAAGAACAATGCATCAAGTAATTTTTGGCGAACCGCGCAGCCAACTCTGCATTAACCCCGCAATCTTCACTTCATTTATTTTTGGTTCCATTAATCCTCGCAGTGCACTTTGCAAGGAGGACTCACAAATAGGCGCAACGCTTTCGTGTCGGCCGTAACCTCCACGAAATACGAGTGGCCTCACTGTCAATGCCACAGTGCTTCTGATTCGCTGCTCGACATAGAAGAAGCACGCCTTTGTTAACAGACTCTTAATTGCCACAAGAACCTCTCCGAGCGCTTGCATCAGCTCTCAGCTTGTCAGCTGCCCTCCTTGCTGCGCTTACGTGCACCATTTGGAGCGCTCGTATGTCCGTGCAAGTAACAGAGCTACCGCGTGCTTCAGGTTTCCTCGCTTCCCAGTCTGTCCTGCGATTCGGCTACCTCGAGCTCTGCGTTCGCGGGCTTCACGGCATGAAGCGGGGTCCGCTGTGCATGCGAGCACGGCGGAGGAATCAGTGCGCCGCTGATGAGACAGGGGGCGCGCGTTTCGTCAGGAGCGGAGGCGCTCCCCCGTGGCGCCCAGCGGGGCGCCAGGTGGGCTAATTGCGCGCGCCTAATTGCTACCGCTGGCTGCGCCTCGTGCAGGGCGCGTGCCGCTGGCGCCTGTCAGCGGCACGCGGACGCCGGGGGCCGCTGCTTTGCATGGCGTCGTCTTCGTAAACAGAGAGCGCGCAGCATCGACCGGCGGTGCCTGCAGGTAGTACAGCAGCGGGACGCGACGATGCGCGAGAGCTTATCAGCGCGTAACAAGGTCGCGCCGCGCTGTGGTCGGGTGATGGATGCTGGCCGATATTAGCTCCGCGCGGCCGGGGAGACATATTGGGGCGCCGGAGCCAATATCGGCTGGCTGCGCGCTTTTTGATTGATGTCGCCGGGAAGACTATCGTTTTATATAAGAGATGTTCGACCCCGCGCCGCCGAAGCCGGGGGAGCGCGCGCCCATTGGGGCAAGCTGTCGCCCTGTTTACTGCGGGCTCGCACATCCCTCTCCCTTTCCACCCGCTTCGGATCTCCGCGCAGCTGCGGCCGACGCGCGGCCATTTCTCGCGGCATCCGTCAAAGTCAGGCCGCGCTGCAGCTCGCCTGATCGGCGCCGACCACGCGTGATCCCCCGAGAAAGAGCCTGCAGCGAGCGCTCTCTGCGTTGTTATGCTCGGACGACGTCTTTCTCCGCACGCGGTCCAGGAGGAGACGCCGCTCGGGGCCCCCGGCGCAAATCTTGTTCTTCTTCTCGGCCGCTGCTCGCTTCGCCGACGCCGAGACGCGCGTTGTCGTCGTCGGCGGGGCGCCCGTAGTGGCTGCTGCAGCCGAGGCGGGGCCAGCGCGATCAATGCGACCACGTGACAGCGTCTCGTTGCTCGGAGAGTGAGGAGAAGGGGGAGACGCTTTCTCGGAAGAGCAGCCCGCCGATCCGCGAAAATGTGCGCCAAAGCGCGGGTCATTTGCATAGGCCGCGGATAGCCTGCCTCCTCCGGTCGGGTCCGTCAGCCGACGCTACGGCAGGCTGCAGCGGCCATCTATTAGGCCTAGTCGGTTCGGGCACAGGAAAGCCGAGGCCACGTAAGCGTTAGCGCTGTTACGGCCCGCGGCTGTGCGATGCAGTTATCGGCGTTAACAGAGCGTAAAACTCGGTAGGAAGTACTAGTAGTTGTGGTTCTGGGAGCGGTAGTATGCAGTTGCAGTAGATGCGACCCAACCCGAGATGTGTACGCCTTACTGAGCAGAATTTGATTCAGCTGCAAGCAGGTTGCGAAAGAGTCCAATTTAGCACATTTTTGCTGCCTAAAGGAAACAAGGAACTTGCAGCTCACACTGCAGGAATTGTGCTGGGTGCTATTTCAATGGTAGGCGAGATGGCGCGTTATTCGAATTGTTGGTGAGAGTTAACGGATGTATACAGACGGCATGGGGCCTCCTAAGTTAGCGTAGCTTACATTCCATTGCAATGCATCTCGCTCAGTCGCGTAATGAGCTCCTGAACCACCTTTATATGCTTTTCTGAACCACTTTGAAATGAAGTTCTTCGACATCACTGTCTCACGCAAATCGCAAATGACAAATAATTCAAATGCTATCGCTGACACCAGAACCTGTGGGGAGCTTACATGCGAAAAAAAAAACTACATAAATAACCTGAATCCTATGACAAGAGGAGACAAAATAGTGGATGCAATGATATATTTATCGTCTCTCAGAACCTCCGGTGCGCTTGTCAACAAATTCTTGACTTCAACGTCATGCAGATTTAGTGTTTGCGGGAGGTGAAACGCAGCATCCTCTGTTCAAGAAGATGGCAGCAAGCAAAAACAAACTGAAAGACCTTTAAGAGGAGAAGAAGTTTGAGCGACGCAGAATAATATGCAATCTCTCTGCGTACAGAGAAGCCAAATCTTGCCGAAGTATACGAAATCACGTGTTTTCTTACATAAGCTTCAATTGCTTTACTCATCTCCTGTCCACAGAATAGACAAAGAACGTCTCCTTTTCTTCGAAATATTTTTTCACGGCATCCAGCGGGCAAGTAATGTCAGCGGAACATTTCCTGGCCGCTAACTAGCGCTTAGTACTGAAAACGCAGGAAAAGCTTCAGCCTACAAATGTGACGGCTAAGGAACAAGCTGCAGATTGTCTCGGCTCGACTCAACAAGGAGGGAGTGAAGTGAGCTGCGGCCTTTTAGTTTTTAGCTACATTTCTTACCTATAGGTCGACAGAACGAATATAAAAGTGTTGCTTTCCAGTGATGCATTTGTATTTTTTTTTGTTTCAGTGAGGACTCTCTTTTTGTCCTTCACATTCTAAACCACACAACGTCCCCTGCTCGCTGTTTTAGTATCACGCGCATGGTGTATCTACGACCGCTTTTCTTTATGCTATCCCTACTGCACGAGAGAAAATTCCTTCGCCGCTTTCTTGATACGTACCGAAAAATTCAAACCATTACGCGCCTTTCTCCTTCGCATGTAGTACTCGGCATTCCGATATCCGACTCCCCATATAACGGCCGGCAATATACAGCGCACCCGGAATCAGGGGGGCTCCCCAGTTATAGCACGCACTCCCACTACCCGCAATTTGAGAGGGCCGCTTCGAGGCAGCCAGAAATAACACAGAGAAGGAGGAAAGAAAGAAGGGACTCCCCCTCGCCCGCACTACTTCTGCTGCCATGCACTTCTGCCGGTGACGCGACGCGAGCGAGCAAGCATCATAACCCGCGGAGCGCGACACGTCGAAGAGCATGTCGTAAACGCTCGTGTGGGTGGGGAGGGAAGAGAGAGAGAGTTACGGAGCATCAACTCGAGATTGAAAGTTGGGGAAGAGGCGAGCCATACAGCGCCACGAAGCGGGGCGGCGGGGGCGGCTCGAGGTGCAAGAGAAAGCGTCATCATCGACGCCCTGCGTGCGGCGTCGGGCAGCAGCACGTGCGGCGGCAGCTGCGTCGCAGGTGCGTGTCTCGCGCTGATTTACGGCGAACCGCCGCGGGTCGGGCCGGTGACAGCGGGGACGGCGTCTGCCTCGCGTCCCCGAGCTCGTCGTCGTCGTCGTCGTCGTGATGCAGCGCGCGCCACACTCTCTCTCTCTCTTCCGCTCCCTCTCTGCCTTGAACAAGAATGCCTTTTCCCTCTCCCCTACCGGTCCGTACCTATAATATCGTGGCCGTGCATAATTTAAACGTCGTCATTTCTGTTTACGCGCACTGTCACAATCAGTGCGGAGGTGAGGGGGAAAGGGGTATACAAGTATCGCTTTCACGCGACCGACGTTGAAACGCCCTTCAAGGTCACGCAAGTGTCCCCTAGGGAGACCAGACCGCTGTTTTTCCCTCTCCTAAATGCAAGTATCGATAAGCGAAAAAAAAGTGCTGAAAACAAAAATTACGTTTGCTTTCGCCTCACGCGGTCAACAAAAACAGAAACGAAGGCGTCCTCAACGAAGGGATCGATAGGAATCGGCTGAATGTACCCCCACGTTCGTCGCAACAGCCGGAAGAGCGATAGCGATTAGCCGCCCATTTTTATTTCGTAATTTTGGTGAGAACTGAAAAGTGGACCCATATCGATTTTTTTAGGTGGCTATAGAACGCCACTTTTAACTCAGGTAGTTCTATAACCTGAGTGGTCGGGTGAAAAGCCGCGCTCTTTTGGTGCAAACAAGAAGAAAACACCCAGAAAAATTCGGAACAATATTCGAAGGGTTTCTCCTGCAGACGCGGATTCCTATGAACCCTTTCTTAGCTTGACATGCCTTTTGAGCACAAATGGAAGCACGGCATTTTCCCAGCCGCTCGTCATTTCGATCGTACGAGAGCTCAACACCCAGGCCCCAGGCGAAGAAAACGGCCAGCTACCAGCAGATGCTGAAAACAATGAGAGAGACGCTCCTACACCCACACCAACACCAACCGCACAACCATCACCCTGCACAGAACCATCAACATATACACTCACCCTCGAAGATTACAGACAACAACGAAGAACACTGCCCCGTAGCACAAATCCATGTCTAGAGCAGACGCAACTGCCTGGTGACAGCTTCGAACACGCACCTTTCCGTATCCCTAACAGAAACATCTATTCTTCCCCTCGCAGTACCATCGAGCTTTCAGACACGCAGCATGGTCTAAACCCACCCTGTATAATTCCACATGGGCATGCCCGAAAACACAAGGCTGGCCACCCGTTCCAAACCCCACTTTCTCCTCTTGGGCAGCTGCCCTGTCCAGTACAGACCTGCGTTACCAGCAACGGCTGATCGGAGGCGCGGGATCGCAGCGGCTAGGGGGTCTTGGATTGAGCACGCCGCCCGAGGAGGGATCGACCATCTCTTCACCAGTTCACAATTATTGGGTTTCAATAAATGTTTTCATCATCATCATCACCTTCACTTATCTCACCAAGCTAAGCCTCTTTCATTTTTTTTTTCTGTCGAGCTAAGCATAGGGACAACGCAAAAGCACCAAGTTTGGCTTACTGTATCTGAACTCGCCTCCATTGACTGCTTGAGCAAGTGGCGATAATAGATTCTTCTTATATCTGATCCGCTGAATTCTGAAAGTAAGTTTCCTTGCTTTCGTGAGACGCGTGACCAACGGAATGGTTGAGGTGCGGATGCGGTATATCTAACTGCTTTTCCGATCACTGAGATTAAGTTTAAAAGACGTGCCTCGGAATCGTGGTCATGTGTGGCAAAAGAATTGTGGCGTCCAATCCCCCCCCCCCCCCCCCCCCCCCCCCGTAACGCAGAAGACAGAAAATGGGGATCTTTTTCCGCCCTCCGGCATCCAGTCGACGACATGAGAGCGGATGAACTGAAGGTAGGCAGCTAATGACGCACAATAAAGGTTGCGCGGACTCTAGCAAGCCCTGAGGCTCTTCGAAAATCATCCTATGTGCCAAGCTGTTTCGAAGCGAATGGTGAGCTGAGCTTGCGCGCGCTTAGTTTTCAAGCCTACATTGACGCACCCTGCCTGAACCATGGCTGTTAACTGACCAAAGCAATTAACTGCTGTCACAAGCCAGAGAAAGCAGGCGCTAAACTGTACAAACCGTTGGGCTGACCGGGGCGGTAAAACCTTACGAAACGCATCGCGCAACAAATACTTAGAAAGTAAACAACAGAACGCGTGTTCCCCGTTCGGTTTTTTTTCCCCTGTGCTATTCTGTCCTGTCAAGCCCTATTGTTCCCTGCTTAAGTCTCTGTAAGTCTTTCACGCTGCTCGTTCTCTAAGCAGGCTTTTAAGTACGAATTTTTTATCTCTATGCGTACTTGGGAAAAACCCGGTGAATGGTTCTTTAACTCAGCAGTATAAAATGCAACTCTGCTTGACATTCATAGATCCATGCGAGTGCTCACACCCCCTCCTGACACAGTGGTGCAACCGTTGAGGGATGCGCCACCACCCCACGGTGGAAGGTGCCACCGATGGGGCTTGCGAGAACCAAGTTATTCTTCCCGAGGACCACCTCATCACAAATCATTAAATGAAGTGCCACCTGCCACAGTGGGCAGTTTTCCCACAATCCGCTGGACAGGTTGCCATGACGTCACAAGGTGGCGTGACCTAGGTGGCCCACGTGCCACCTAGGAGACCCGCCTAGATTGTTTCTATGGAAATTTTTCGCTCACGCCGACGACAATGACAACGCAGGATTTTCCACTGAACGGGGCCCTTAGCGCTATGGCTTTAATAGCTAGCAAATATAGGATATAAAAAATGTTCGTGTAGAAATTTATCGACCTCATTATTAGCGACAAACCGCCCCCAGGTCTATAGTGCTGTTTACCTCTGCTTTCAGCCTAGAAATTTAACTGCAGCAACATAGCCAGCACTTATGGATTCACCAACTACGTCAATTCTGGGAAGATGGTAAATGGTGCATGGTGCATGGTATATGGTCTATGGTATATGGTATATAGTATATGGTATATGGTATATGGTATGTGGCATATGGTATATGGTATATGGTATATGGTATATGGTATATGGTATATGGTATATGGTATATGGTATATGGTATATGGTATATGGTATACGGTATACGGTATATGGTCTATGGTCTATGGTACATGGTATATGGTGCACGTTACAGGTATATTGCGTGTAGGGTTTAACATCCTAAAGCGACACACAAGAAATGAGAGAAGCCGTAGTGGAGAGGGCTGCGGATTAATTTCATCATTTTGAGTCCTTTGGCAAGAACAGTACTGATATCGAACAGTACTAGAGCGCCTCGCAGAATTAAGGAAATAAATTGCACGTGCCAGACGTGACTTGCCTGGGGAAGTGGCATTTGAGTAGGCTATTGCGACAGTTCAGTGCAGTTTGCTTTCGCGCTCAGCGCCATTTGCAGTGACTACGTGCGTATGAAAGCTTCTTCCCCACCCCCGGCTATCGCAATTCTCTGTGCACCTTGCGAGCGTTGTTGCTGCTTCTGCTGCTGTCGCCACTGCCTGGAAACTTGGATCCCATAAAGGTTGCGCCACATCTAGACACGAGCTTTCTCATGATGGGGAAATGTTTGCTGTCAAAACAGGGCTGCTGCCTCACTGACACGTTAATTATATAGCGATAATGCTGTCATGCCAACGCTTTCAAGAGCAGCATTTCGGTGCCTATAGTAATCAGTGCACAAAGCGACATGAAGCACAGGAACAAGAACGACTACAGGATGGAGCGCTGATAGAAATACATTTAAGCAACACTTATTTCTGGGCTATTTGGTCATTTCCCGTGCCTACAGCACATTCAAGGTATATTCCATGTTTTGTGCACTGGTTCGTATAGGCATAAAAGATAACCAACTAGCCCCAACAGCAAGTGTTGCTTAAATAGCATTTCGTTGTACTACACATCTAGCATTCTCCGTGTTTCGCTTTAGGATGTTAAACACTATATGCGACATACTCGTACCAAGTAACATGGGCCATGTACCATGTACCATGTACCATGTACCATGTACCATGTACCATGTACCATAGCCCACAGACCACTGACCACAGACCATGTACGATGTATCTCATACCACATATCATATACCATCTTTCCAGAATTGACGTTGTTGATGAAGCCATACGCTCTGGCTACATACGGAGAAGAAAACGTTGACACAAAAGACGATTGAGCTTAGTCACAAGTTGTTAGCGGCCATAAAAGAAGGAATCGTTTCTGATGAGTGAGAAAAGTTGGGCGAGTTGTTATATATTCACGATTCAGAACAGCGCAGCAAACACGGACGAAAGGGAGACTAGACAAAACAAGCGCTGCTTTGCCGATGTTGGCGGCGCTGTTGTGAATCATGGATCTCTTTTTCTCTACGGTGCGTGGCAGCCATCAGTTTGAAACGTGTCTGCAATACTTAAGTTTCGCAACGTGTTTAATTTCACAAACTCTTCACAACCAGTGCTTGTGATTTTCTTTCATGGGGCCTTTATCCAATGTTCTTCCTTTTGCGTGCACGGTGGTGCTGTGTCGATTCTGGTGTAGGCTAAAAATGTCAGTTCATATCGTCGTACAATCTTAATCTTTTATTTTCGGCCCTCTATACTTTTCCGCTTTCTTCATCGTCGCTTGTGTATTTTCTTCAGCCTCACACTTGAATCTCTGTTGTTATTTGCAAGAATGCCAGCCGTCTGCTCTACATTAATGCATTACATTTGCGAACAGCATGCCAGCTCCTACACCTCTCGCCCCTGTTTTCGGCGCTTTGTAACTTGGAACAATTTCGTGTCCTTTTCCTTTCCTTCCAGCTGCTGAGCAAAAATTCACGGGCTCGAGCCAGGAGGTTAATTGCGAACTACCTCGTGTAACGAAGTTTTGGGTCAATGTCAAGGAACCTAGGGCAGTCGAAATAATAGGAGCCCTCCACTATGGAATGACTCCCAGCCCACCGCGTTGACATGACGCCTTAAAATACATCGACCATTATATATCCTTTTCTGTCGTTGTCAGGGATCTTCCGGCATGGTCTAGTTGCTTCCGGTGAAAGACAATTATGATTAGTTGATGCGAATAACAAGGGAGGTGTCGAGCAACAAGCGTACGTTGAAATAGGCTGAGAATCTAAGTGAGAGAAACAAGCTCGCCACACTGGAATGAACGGGCACTAATTACAAGTTCAGGTTAGTCTAAATCTAATGAGTACGCCGTTCTAATGACAACGAGGCTGTAGCTTCACTAAAAGCAGAGCTTTCATTAGCTAAAGAAAAGACCAAGAAATTAAATCCACGTGTCGCCGCGGCAGATTGCTTCCGCGAGCAAACTTCTACACCGTCAAATGCGTTCTTGTCTTTTTTCCCTGCGGATGATGATGATGATGTCCTCGCGGATCTTGGAGGCTTTAGTAGACCGTCATCTTCTTTCAGCTATTGATCACAGAGTCCACAATGCTCTCCACGCCATTAACCATCAGTGCCAGAAGTCGCAATCGAAAGGCGGGAAAATATATATTCTATTTCTAAGTCAATATGTACTTTGCTTTAAATGAAAGCTAACATGGACACGGTGAGTTAAATAATCGGTTTTACTCCGCACGAAAATTTGGCGCAGTTGCCCTCGGTGTCGCTAAATAAAAAAAAATGAACGAAAGGCAAAAGATATCTACAAGTAAGAGGTGACGGCAAAGAATATAGCGTGAACAGTTAAGCGGTACACCACTCAGGGCATTGGTATACGATGGACACACAAGATACCAGCGCGAGCAAGACTTGCGCTTTCAACAGGGCCTGTGGACGCCTGCAGCGACAGGCCTCAGCCAGCAGCGGAGACGCAACCGAGTTGGCCTTTGACGCGGCGACCAGTCCTGATCTCCTTCAGCCGTTAACGCGTCGTTACGGGCAGACGGCACAGCTCAGCCCCCGCGTTTAGGGGGTATCGGCGGGGTGTGTCGAAAATCGCCGCCGAGTGGGACATTTTGCCGGTGGCGGCTGAGAGGACGAGTTGCAGCAGAGGATGACGCCTGCGGGGAGGGATGTCGAAGCGGAGGAGAAATCAGGGCGACGGTGGTGGTGGCGGCGCGGCGCTAATCCTGGCTAATCCTGGTGGGCTTCTCCGACGCTGCTGGTGACAGGCAGCAGATCCGGGATTAGCCGGTATCGCAACAGCCTCGCTCGCCCCTTGTCAGGAGCACGGGCCACTGACGCAGTTTGTAAATGCCGGTGTTGGCGGCGTGAAAGAGAAGACAAATGTGCGGATGTCGTGAGGAAGAGAAAACAGAGTCCCGTGTGGAGAAAGCCAGGACTGCACGTGCCCGAGCATGTGTGAAGGTAGTGACACGTAGACTTCAGTGAGCAAGCCATTATGAGTAAGTGACAATCATCTTATTACCTGATATATTTATCAATGTGACTAGGATAACAAGAGGTGTTTTTTTTTTTATCTTCTCGTTTTCAGCTGCATTTGTTTTTCGCCTTTAAATGCATGGCCACGGACTGCTTCCTCAAGCATCTCAGCCCCGAAAAACCAAAGCACCGGGACTTGGGAAAGCTTTTACCTCTTAAAAAATACCGGCGGGTACCCTGCGACACTGGGGATCGAACCCGGAACCCCCCCCCCCCCCCCCCCCCCCCCCGCATGCGAGGCGGATGATCAAACTACTATAGGCGACCGCAACGGGGTAAAAAAGGCCACGAGTGGGCTTTACCGCATATGGCTGATCTACAGCTTCGATGTATCATGATTGCAGCTGTTAGCTCAGCCTCGTGTCCCGTACTTCCTTTCTTCGTAGGCATCCCCTATCGGCTGTTACAAAAACTAAAAACATCAGGGGTCCATGTTTGTACCAGCCCATGGTACTACATCTAGAGCACTGATGCCCTAGTTCCGAAAATACCCCCTGCCCAATTCCGTGAGGCGATCTCAAGATCCATGATGTTTGGTGCATCAGGTTTGGTTAATTATGTCACGGCGGCACAAGGCAAACGATTTGTGTTGGTTTGGGGTGGTTTGTTTTAGACTGGTAGTTTGTTTTAGACCACGATTTGTGGTGGTTTGTTTTAGACTCTGCACGCGGTTCCGCAGGTATGTACCTTCAGCTTTTTCTCCGAATCCATCCTTTCCTTACAGCCTAATTTTGTTTCAACTAGGTATTTCCATGAGCAATTAGCGTTTATTTACGACCGCTAAAGCATGATTAGTAGTCTCAAACTCTTTCAGTGCGTCCAACGCTTTTAGTCTACACGCCAAAAATGTTGACTTTACTTAAGCCGCCACGGTGCCTCAGTGCTTATGGCGCTCGGCTGCTGACCCGAAATACGTGGGTTCGATATCGGCCGCGGCGGTGGCATCGCGATGGAGGTGGAATTCGAGAGGCCCGTGTACTGTGCGATGTCAGTGCATGTTAAAGAACCCCAGGAGGTCGAAATTATCCGGAGCCCTCCACAAAGGCGTCCCTCATAGCCTAAGTCGTCTAAACCAACTTAACCTAATAAATTCAGTAGTATCTATGCCTATTGTTTTCCCCTTGTAAGGAAAATAAAGGGAAAGGTAGGAGGTTATTCGTTTATTGCTTCTCTACTCCAGCAAATACTGTGTATTGACCACTCCCGTTGATACTGCCATGGTTAAGGCGCTTTCTTTCCCATGACTTCGCGTATTGCACGTGGCCTCTTTTACGTACCAATAATTTCCTCGCGTGGGTTGTTGCCTTTTCGAATATTCGTAAACACTCTTTTGTATCGGAAGGCGAACAAAAACCCTGAAGGTCTGCTCCTATGAGAACTCTTGGGCAATACTGATGAACTAGGCATTTGTTTATTTGCTACTGCATTTGTAATGAAAGCTCAGTAAACTGGGCTGAGTGAGCAGGTTTTGGCTCTGCGCTTGCAAGCCCACGTTACTTCTGCAGCCTTGAACATTTTGCCTCTGCCCACGACCGGCCAGTGGCTCTATGCAAATTACTAGCTTTCATTCATGTTATTTGCGATATTTAGCGCGAGGCCTCTATACGTGTTTCGTGCATCGCAACTTTTTTTTTTTTTCGTCTTTAGTATTTCAACACAAGTGCCGAGTGGGCGCATTTCTGCTGACAGCAACGGCGGTGTCAGCAAAGGCGCGCTGACCGCTGAACTTCCTGCTAGGTGGCGCGACGTAGGGGAACTAAATGCCGCGAATTAAGTTGGCTTTGCGGCGTGCCGAACGCCATGAGTACGCGTCAGTTCCGCCTGTAGTACGTCCATGCTTACCATCAGGAAGCAGTATAGTATCCGGCCTGCCACTCTCCGCGAAAGAGGAGAAGGAGAGGTACTACCTCATGCGTGAGCCCTGTCGGCTGACGATGTGGATATGCGGAGAAGCGTCCCCTCCGCCACCCCAACCCCCCTTTCCCACAGAGCCGCTGCCCAGACGATTGGTGAGGAGCTGCATCGTCTTCGTCGCGACAGTAGAGTCGACCCGAGGCGGTCGCGCGCCCGGGGTCCGCCCGGGAGGAGCTCCGCCTCCGATCCCGCCTCCGCTGCCACTGCCGCCGCGGGTCCAAGATGGCGACCGGGCCAGGGTTGAGACCCCCCCCCCCCTTCCACATTCTCTCTTCGATCGACCCGCGGCGCGCGCGCCACACACAAAAGCTTGGCCCGGAAATGGAGCACATAAAAGCATCCGGCACCATCGGAAGCGGGAAGGTGCTGCACCGCAGCGGCCAACCAGCCTGACCTGCTCCGGCAGGACTCGCGATGGCGGCGGCGATAAGGAAGACGCTGAGGCTGCAGCCAAGGAGGCTGCCAGTGCGAAGCGATTTTTTTTCCGATGGGCGCAGAAGCAGCGCTTTTCTAGTTCGACCACGGGCACCGCCACTACTGGGGAAGACACAATTGGTGGACGTCCCGTCTCATAGGGAAACAGGAGAGGGGAGAATGGAGGGGGGGGGGGGGGGGGGGGGGCAGAGAAAAAAGTATTTCTTTTTCCCTCTAAGCGCACGCTAAGTGCCCGGCGTCGTTCTGCGAAACGCTTCTCCACTCGGCCACCATCCACGTTCGCCGCTCTCTCTAGTTGGCCACGGCGGAAACGATGTCGTGGCGGCGAGGGCTCCGCGCGTTTAGCCATCCTTTTTCGACGAAAGTGAAAAGGGAAGGAAAGGAGACTTCCGCGGCGTGAGGAAACGGTGAATAATAATTTAATACCGCCGGGGGAAGCCACTGATTGCCCTGCTTGAAACAAGTATACAGTTTTCCATTGAGAATGGTTGAACCGGTAGGCGTGAAAAAAGGAAGTAGCGCTTCCTTTTTCATTTCCTTTGATTTTCTTCCGTTTTTTTTTTTTTTTTTCACCCTCAGCGGGCCGTTGTTTTCCGGGAGGGGAAGTGATGGGTAACTGGAGAGAGCGAGGAAAGACTATTTCCGGCTTGAAGATTCCGCTCTCATTCACGCCTGAATTTCGATGCTTTGAAACGGGCAATGCTGATGCAGAATGCAGCTTGATCTCGCAGTGCTCCGAGACCTATAACATTCCACCAACATAATTAAGCCTTATCGCGGGAATGATTTAGGAGGACAGCACTGGCTCAGTGCATCATAACAAACGCTATAGGTTGCCTACCACTCCCTGGAGAACCTCCGTGCTGCGTGGCTGAAACGAGCGTCAACTATGAACGCGTTTTTTTTTTTTCTTTACCTTGATGAAGAAGGCTATCTTGGTTCTGTGAACTTTTTCCTTCCTCTGCCAGAAATAAATCAGCTTTTTTTAAGTCGTTGCAGAAGGAAATGGAATGGGCCCATGATACTGAACATTATCTTTCAAACCCTTTATCTGACTTTTCTGTGGTCTTGCTCCTAACATTGAGGTACTAATCTCAACCATGTGTAGGCCTTTAGCACTTACTGCCCATACGTCGCTATAGAACGGCACTTTTTTTTCGTCTAAAATTTTAGTACATTATCATTAACTGAAACATAATTCATACAAACAGTCATGGCTGTGTGCTTTATCTTGTGAGACAAAAGTGAACAGAATTTTGTACCAACGTCTATATTTAGGCATCTGTTTTGGGAAGCGTAACGTGATCTGTGTCACGACAGGGATTCCACATATATCGAGACTCACACTGTCCAGGGAGCGTAAGTGGCAGTCAGCGACCGTATGCACCACGCCTGAAAACGAATCGACTTCCGCATCCGCTAAACATGGCCTCAAGCGCAGCATAAGAAATATTTCTTACACTATGCATATGGTCCCAGTCCTGCAGTCGGTAACACAGCTATGTGGTCTGTGCCACTCGCGCTTCCTAAGGAGTTCTCCAAGACAGTTTTATGGTCGCGAACTTAAACGTGAACGAAACAATTGAAGCGACAAAAGTAAAACTGGAAGACTGTAGTTAAGGCAAAGTAGTTACTTGCGCCAATTATTAGCCCTTACGAAGTACGATGATCACTCCTCGAAGGTCACAGCTAACCTTACTCACATTTCCTCGTACCCAGTTGCTATTTTTTTTTTCCTTCACGTTTTCAATGTTGCGTTTGCGTTTCATTTGGCACTGACTGCGCGCCTTCAGCAGAATGGCCCTATTGTGAAATCATTCCAATCCCAATCTTTATTTTTATTTATTTATTTTTTTAATGAATACTGCGATCTTGTACACAAGATCATAGCAGGTGGAAAACAATGTATTAAGATACAAAAATACAGACACATATTAACAAAACATAATTGCACACAGACAAATCAGAATTGCACATAGAATTGCACATAGAACAAAACAGAATTGCACATAGAAAAATCAGGAAGAAAAATACCGCGGCAAGGTCATAAACAAACAATTATTTCAAATGCTCTTCAAACAAATGCAATGATCTCTGCCTGACAACATCATCCGCAAGGTTATTCCAATCAGGGATGGTCCTTGGAAAAAAAGAATATTTAAAACAATTAACTCGAGAATTTTATGGCGTTATGGAAAGAGAATGGCGATTTCTGGTTTGGTACCCCGAAGAATAAGCAAGGATATTAGAGGTGTCAACTTTGAAATTATTATGAATTAATTGAAAGAAAATTTTTAAGCGACATATGCGATTTATGTTAGGAATAGAGGGTAAGCCGCTTTTTTTGAGGAGATCACTGATTGATGCTCGACCGTAATCTTCTCGGGCTTTCTCCCCGATTTACCGTTCTTTATGGAGTTCTTACGCTCCAAAACAACACTTCGTAGTATGAGGAACGCCCTGGGGAGAGGGCTCTTAATTAATTTGGACCACCTGGGGTCCTTTAACGTGCACAAACATCCCACAGCACAAGGGCATGTTTACATTTCGTCTCCACCAAAAAACCCGGCCGCCGAAGTCGGGATCGAACAGTAGAACGCCGTGACCACTCAGCCACTGCGGCAGTAGTGGTGGTGGTGGTGGTGTGACACTTTTATTAGAACATCCTTTCTATTAGGCGGCAGGTAGAGCAGCGCTCTGTTGTCTGACTTGTCTGTGTTTCTTCTGTCTCGTCTTTAGTGCTGAGGATATGAAAGTTAAAAAGCAACCCGCCCAGTGTATTATATTCTGGTGTTAGAAGTATTTCGGGGCAATCTCCCAATGTGCAGTATATTTGTAATAAGGGAGTAAGTAGTTATTAGCCTCCCCATGATTACTCTCATATATGGCTACAAAAGAAAACTGTACTATACCAGGTGTTTCAGAGGAGCACGCCACTAATTTTTAAATATAGGCTTTTTAAGCTGCAAACAAGGCTTGTTCGGCATAATAATACTCGTATCAGCCGACGTCAGCAAAGAGGTGAACCACGTTAAGCGCTAAGTCCATTAAATAATCTAATAATTCATCATTTGACTATTACAGATAGGCACCTGGTTGAAATCATAGATATGGAGCCGAAAATTAGCAAAAGCCATTTCAGTCCTCATCATTTAGAAAACGCGATTACCCTCGGCGCTGTGACTCAGAAAATTATGACCATTTCTTAAACAATTTGGAGTTTAGTTAACCAGTTTGCTAATTAACGTGATTCACTTTTTCATGACGCCCACTAGCACTGGTAGTACTTTGCCAAAAAAGCCATGTTTTCTCTTTAAATAATGGCGGGTACACTGAAACACGTGGTATATCTGTATAAGGAAGCTGTGCAGCTACAAAGGAAAGCTGCAAGGATTTCCTGCAGAGCAGTACAGTATGTCTGTCTTTCATAGCCGCATATGACTATGCGCAGGCGGATGCTAATGAGTAAAGGCTCCTGCGCGCACAAACCAGTTCATAAAACAAGTGGCCATTAACGTTCTCGCGTTTATACAACCAGGCTCCGCTGCAGTGAATTGACTAATGCCGCTGCGGGTTAGATAGGCTTATAGCTTCATCGGTGAGTGACTTGCACCGCCTTCACTTTCTTCTTAACGCAGCCAAACCTAAGTTAACCCGGCCTAAACTAACCTATACTTAAAATGTTCCCCGTAATCATTTTTTACCTTTTCTGAGATCCCGAAATCTCGCAGATTTCAGACTCAAGGTGCCAACGCTCCGACAGCGCTCCATAAACATGCCCGAAAATTCTATACAAGCGCTTTTTTTTTTCAACAGGAAATAGTTCATGAACTCGATTTTTCATATATCGTAACAATTCCCCATAACAATCAATTTCTCCGCAGATCTCGCCCCGGCAGGTTCGCATTTTTTTGTTATTAACGTTTTGCTATCGTCAAAAACGTTCCCTATTGGTTTTCTACAGCAGCCTTAATTACTCGATGCGAGCGATGGACTAACTTCAAAAGACAGATTTTGCAACGCATCGCAAGAATGGACTATTACCTTATATACTTTCATAGCAGTACCATATAACCTTTCACAGTTACTTCACAATTAAAACTGATGTCCAAGAATCGCGAAATTCATTGCAACAAGAGGCGTTTGTGGTACAACGCAATGCGTGGCTGGCACACCAAAAATGGCTCTTTTCACTTTACCGTCGCTCACTTAAGAGCGCTTCTGGGGACAGCTAAACCCATCCCGAAACCACACTCGAAATTTATGCCACCATGGAGGCTGAAAAGCCCGCATCTATACTGATCGGCATCACGTTTCTCTTAACGCTTTCTCGTGCGTCTAAAGGGATGACAGGAGCTGGGAAGAGTGTTTTCGAGCTGGCGCCCCGACCTAAAGAGGTCCGCCTCATCAATGCGCTCGCCTCCATTCCACCCACCCACTTGCTCGTTTCCTCTAACACCCGAAACCATCCGCTTGAGCTGGGTCGTTCTCCCCTCCGTGACGGCGTCCCGCCCACACAGATTGCAAACAACAGCACTCGGCGGGCCTCTTCCACGAGCCGGGAATGGCTCGGGGAAGCCGACGAGAAGCATTCCTGTCAATATAGAAGCGGTCTCTTCTTGCCCATGCATATATACGTCATCAGCGCTCAGGAGCGACGCGCTTCATCCGTTCTGCGTAAACGGAGGTTGCGCCATGACTGTGTCGACTTCACATACCGCAAAAAGACAGAGGATCCTAGTAAGGGGCCGTCCGTGTAATCTGCCACAATGTGAAATTTGGATGATTTGATGGTGAGTCATGTTCAGCAGTTAGTTAGCTGTCGATGGGCAAGAGACAAGGTTCGACAGCTTATGCGAAGCCGCCGTCTTTCGGCATTTAAAGTGACCTCTCGTGTGTTGTCCATGCTCAGCAGTATACGTGGGCTGGAGCGGTAGAGTTGTCGCTGTGCCCTTAAGGAGTAAGAAAAATCTGAGAGTTTTTGTGGCGAGAACATTGTGAACAATTGAATTTTTTCGCAAACAAGTTTCAGCCCTGCCGCGGTGGCTCAGTGGTTAGGGCGCTCGGCTGCTGACCCGAAAGACGCGGGTTTGATCCCGGCCGCGGCGGCCGAATTTTGATGAAGGCGAAATTCTGGAGGCCCGTGTACTGTGCGATGCCAGTGCACGTTAAATAACCCCAGGTAGTCGAAATTTCCGGAGCCCTTCACTACAGCGTCCCTCATAGCCTGAGTTGCTTTGGGACGTTAAACCCCAATAAACCAAACCAAACCAAGCAAACAAGTTTCACATTTCAGATTTTAACGACAGCAGTGTGAGGCACTCTTCCCGCGGCTTGTGGCTTCTGTCGTCGACGTCGAAATATGTCGTCGTCGATAACTCTCAAGTTAAACTTCTGACCACCGATAACGGGATTCAGGTGCGACCGTGTGTCTGCGTCACCATAACCGTAATTATTATGAATTTTAATGGCGCAACGACAGCCTTGTTTAAAGAGCAGAATGACACAATGTACTTTCAACGACCCATTTTTCAAGAATTCCTCCCCAGAGAAGCCCAGCATCAGGCCAGTAGAAAGCTTGTGCCTACTGGAAACCGATGGGTACCCGGTGGCACTGGGGATCGAACCTCGTACCTCCCGCATATGAGGCGGATGCTCAAACCTAGGCCACCGCTACGGTATATCTTAACCGTTAAGCTGTCCCTGCCATTGCTTCGTCTCAGGTGACAACGATAAGTCTGGAAGCCCGCCTTAATCTTTTTTGCTGCGCTAGTTGTTAGTGGCATCATCCCTGGGCTTTTCCAGATAATGTATAGTGCGCTATCACATGACTGCCCTCTGCAAAATGTCTGTGCGACGAGCCTATCCTTCGTCTCTCATGAGGGCATCCTTCTAAATTTATCAAGTCCTCTCTTGCTGGTTTTGATCCCGTTTCGCCGATCGCCGTTGCTAGAAGCTTCGACGTCGATGCCAAGAAACGTAAGCAAATTGTCGTCGACGTCGTATCATAGGACTTCAGTACCGAAACCAACACGGCCCAGTCGACAATTTCATAAAACACGCGTATCGATCATTCGTTTAGTACGTAGTGCAGTGTACAATCGATAACGCCCATTGGCAAGCATTTTGTCTCTCCACAAATCACTCATAATTGCGATGCCAGAAACGTAAAGGCAGCGTCCAAATAGAAAATTGTCCACGTCGTCATGGAGAGCGCTAGGAATGTATGGGTTTCCCTCGACTTATGAATACCAACGCTAGCGCTCGCAGCATCTTAAGGATGGTCACTGGAATTTTATCTGGCTCTTGCCTATTATTTCACTTTCACCTACGGATGTGCAGAACGCCCCCATGTTCTCTCTTGGAAGGATGAATGTATACTTATCACTGCGTTAACTCCGTTATACACAGTAGCACGGGCTGAGGGAACTTAATCTTCTTTCATTCTAGGTATGCCTCAGTACGTGACGAAGCATTGATCGGCAGATGGCCTGCCTGGAGTGCGAGGTTGGCACTACTCACCTCGTGGGCCGATGCGTCGCTCCTGCAGCCGGCCGCCTTTGACCGCTCGCCCCCGCCGCCGCCTCCGGGCCCCGCGGTGCCGCCTGCAACCAAAGGAGAAGCAATCCCGTCGTCAAGCTCAGCTGCATACACAGGCAATTAACCTCGGCAGCAGAGGGACTCCGCAAGGCTCCATGCTATTGCCCTTCCTGTTCAACGCGGCCATTGTGATGGTAGTGAAAATATTATAATGAAATTGCTTAGGAGGTTGTAGCGGCGGTTGCAGCTCTCAGACCGGAACCCCATTGGCGTAGGCTACTGTCCCGGCTCTTTCGATGAATTCTTTTTGACTCGTTTTGTCCGAGCTGCTAAGAGCTGCCTCGCATCCCTCCTGCGTTGGCTGGCTATCGAAAGTGATCGCCTGATTTCGTTGGCAGGCCCGAGTGCAGGTTCTGTGGCGAAACAGCCACGTATGACCACATACTATGGCAATGTAAAGAAGAACCTCCACCGGAGGATCTAGTATGAATTCCTTCTGTTGAGCGACGGGAGGCCGTGCTGGTCAGCTCGGACCCGGGCATTCAAGCCTTGGCCACCGAGTGGGCCGCTCAGGTCGCCGCCAGCCGTGGTTTGGTGGTCATCTAGCGCGGACCGTCTGCATCTGCATTTTTGACGGAATAAATGTTTTCCAATCCAATCCAATCGTTGGCAGGCCCATACCATATTGTACACGTTCACCTTAACCCCACAGAATTTGCATTGTGAGTCAAATGATTCCGTGTCTATTGCGTGTAGCCTTCGTGGGTTGTTGTAAAACGCGGCCATGATCAAGCTCCTCAAGAAACTTGCAGCCATTGAAGGCCTAAACCACACCCTGTATGCGGACGACATTGCGCTGTGTGTCGCTGGAGGAAGCGACGGCCAAATCGAAGAAACTTTGCAGGCGGCCACTGTTGCGACCCGGGTAGCATGGTCTGACCGGTGATGGGACGAGGAGGATGGGGGACTGGGTTCGGAGGAAGGCAAAGAAAACTTTATACACTTATTTACATTATTTACAAAAGAGCGACTGAGAGTGACTCTCAGTGGAAGGGAACTTCTTCGTCAACCGGAGTCGACGGGAGTTAACAGGCTTCTCTCGGCAACACTCACAGCCGAGTTAAATGGGGTTCGGATTCCCCAGATCCCTGACTGGGGAATAAAGTTCGAAGAACGCTGTCCAATCGGATGGACATGGACAGATGTGGACGCTGGTGTTACCACCCACGGCAGGGGCGGTGCTGGGCTGTCCCGCTCTCTCGCAGCTTGGTCGATGGGAAGAGGTAGATGCTGAGTAATCAAACACTGCTGGAAATGAATCTTCCGCAGTCTACCAGCAGGGAAACGAACGTCTTTGTGCTTCCCCGCCGGATGTCCAAAACACGAGACATCTGTCGAGGACAGAGCCGTCTTTCATTTAACAGCAACAGCTTGACTTTGCGTAGTACCACTCCGTCGTCCGGCGACCCGAGGGTAGACTCGGCCAACTGACGCCGCCATCGTCGCCGCTGCTTCCGCTGCTGTTAATCCACTCGCCAGCCCCCTTCACATCTTCGGCCTTCGTCGGTCTTCAACCTTCGTCACTGCCGCCGTGGTCTCCGGTCAAGGAAGTCCGCTGCATTAATCTACTTAGGCTAGGAGGGGGCATCACAACCACTACACGGGTCTGCCGCCGTCGCGAGGTTGTCGGCCTTGTCGACCGTTCTCGGTTGTTGCTTGCTCGGGCCCACGTGGCCAGAAGTACGATCATGACACCGCCCAGTCGGTCGAATGCTATGTAAGAGAACGGGGGCTGGAATGCTCGCCATAATAGTCTGAATTACTGCTGTACCAACCAACCCGGAGGGGCACGAAGAACAAGAAACCGCAAATCTGCCTCATGGCTGGAGGGCACCCAGTTCACACGGTAGACCATATCAGAGTGTTGGGACTGCTGATCCAGGCAGATAGACGCGACGAGGAAACGGTAAGAAAACTTAAAGGCTGCACTCAGCAAACCATGAGGCTCATCAGGAGGATCGCCGATATACGACCGGGAACGAAACAAGCAAACTTAGCAAGGCTACAGGCTTTAATCATAAGTGGGGTCGCCTACGTCGCCCACCGCTACAGCCTCGAGCTCTGCGAGAGGCAGTAGATGGAGGGTATCAATCGAAAAAGTGTCAAGCAAGCGCTGCGGCTACCAATACGCACGACGAATGAAAAACTAGTGGACCCAGAGGTGCACAATAAGTCGGAGGAAATCATAGAAGCCTGCCTTGTGTCGCAATACGAAAGACTCGCGAGCAACCTCACCGGCAGACAAGTTCTAGCAAAGCTAACGATCGACTACAATAGACGCCAAGACGTCAAGGGCGACCGGCAGCGGGAGGTGAGGACCCGACTTAAGATCCCCCCACTACTGAGGATCATGCATCCAGGACACCACACGCAGCGGAGGAGAATAAAACCGAGGCTCTGAAGAAACACTTCCAAAACTCACAGGACGTGGTCTATGTGGGCACAGCCGACTACGGGGGCGGCCGAAGGATGGTCGTAGCCGTGGTGGACAAGGATAAAAACTTACAGCTAGTGGATCGATCACAACAGACAGGGCAGAAACGGTGGAAGAATCCGCGATAGCGCTTATGATAGCGGGCACAATAGCCAAAACCATAGTGTGTGACTCTAAGTCAGCGGTGATGAAATTACACTAAAGGAAATATCTCTCCTGAAGCGCTAAGAATTCTACCGACCTCCCGAGACCGCAGGCCGATACGAATTATCTGGACTCCCGCGCACACCTCCCACATTGGGAACGAGGCAGCACATGAATTGGCTCCAGGTCTCACTTCATGAGCTGGTGTGCCACCCGGCCCTTAAACGGGACGTGACCGCTTAGAAAGCAAAACGGAGATTACCCAACACTGTAAAATGGGACGAGCCGAATACCCACGTGCAAACCCCTTGTTGGACAAATTTTAGTTAGGCAGCAAAGTACACTGATGGGTGGAGGTCATGCAAGGACTGGGCTGATCTCAACGATATGATATGGGGATGCCCACAGGAGCCACCTGAAGGTCGCAATATTTGGAAGTTAGAACCATGGGAGACCCTGCTACTCAGCTCTGACCCCGAGACTCAAGTGCGGATCATCCGACTGGACAAAGATGCCGCCGGGATCGAAGGACTCCTAGCAGTAGTCTAGGCGGGAGAGCTACTAAAGCCCTCCCTGTATCTGTTGGACAATAAACTTATTCGATCCATCTATCCCTCCATCCATCTTCCAGCGGAGCTGTTATGGTGCGCACCGAGTGCGGGAATAAAAAATTGGCGGGGCCTTAGCTTTGGTTAAGCCTGGTAGGTTGCGAAAGCAGTGGGAAGAGCGCGGCGCGCCGTGCTAAGCGGCCGCCGTTACCCGACGAGCCGAGTTGGTAGCCCGTCTCTCGCTCCTGGTATTACGTAACGCCATAACGTCACTAGCGCCTCTAAAGGCGGGGACACATGTCAGGCGAGCGCTCCGAATCCGGTCCGGCTCGCCGCGTCCGGCGGCGCCGCTCCGGCCAGCCGGCGACCGCCGGACGCGTCAAACCGCGTAGATATGTCCGGTGCACCGCGTCCGGCGAATGTCCGGCACGCCGCTCCGGCGGGCAGCGGCAGCCAATGCGAGCGCGCAGAGCGCCAACGTCACGATGACGTCGAGTTCGCGACGTCACAGGTGAGCACGACAGAGGTACCGTGGTGAGCGGTGTGTCGGCTGCTCAATTGTACGGTTAGTTTGACAGCGCTGTTTTCACCGAACACCATGTCTTCGTTCAAACAGTCCCGGATTTGGGAGAACGAACAAGGGGTGCCGCGTGTAGCACCTTTTTTGAGCGCTGGCCAGTCCCGAAGAGCCCGCGGCTGCGGCGTCGATACGAAACCGCTAGGCCTAGCGACGACTAGGGCAGTCGGGGACTAGCGCGCAGTTCGTCGCCCGGCGTTGCCGCAGGCGATGTCGTTGCCGAAAGCTCCACTCTAGCACAGGCATGCTGTCGCTGCTCGAATCTAGGAAGCATCCTTTCTGGTAGCATGGCTGTTCTGTATTTTCTTGTGCGAACGTGAAGTAAGACGAGCCTGCCGGTCGACCAGCCTGGATCGCGTCTGCTGGCGTCATAAAAACGAGCTAATGAGTGTTCTTGACGTAAATAATAAACCCTGGGATAGGGAAATGAGAAAATTATGTCATTTTTCTGGTTCATTGGCCAATACCGAGTTGCTGGTAAAAGTAACAACTGTGGTACGAGCGAATTAGTTGCGAGAACCGCCTCGCAGCTGCCGCTAACTGGCCCGACGCTGGGGTCCGGCTCGACTGGCGCCCGCTAGCCGCTGCTGAAGGCGCCACGGAAACTGACCATACTATTATTTTATTGTGTGATGATGCTGTTGACAGCAAAGCGGAGTGAAGAATAGGCCTTGAACTATAGCGCAGGCGACTTCCGAAGCGCCGGCCCCTGCCGCTTCGATGCGGAGCAGGCTATAGGCCTAGCGACGACCACGGCAGACAGGCAGCAGCAGAGCTCGTCGCCCGGAGCGCCCGCGAGCGGTGCCGTTGCCGAAAGCTCGCAACATAAGCAGGCATGCTTTGTCGCCGCTCGAGTATAGCATGCAGTCTTTCTGATAACAAGGCGATGCCGTCTTTTCTTGCAATATTTGTACACCAAGCCAAGCAGCGCTCGGGCACCGCTGCGCGGCGGCGAAGTGCGACGCCGGTTGTGGGCGGAGCTTGGGTTGAGCGGCGCAGCGATGCTCACCGCTCCTTGTGTGTCCCTGCTTGCTGTGGTGCGGCAGTTCGGAAGCGGCGACCGGAGCGGCGCGCCGGACGCGTTGCCGGACATGTGTTCCCTGCTTAACGGTAGGAGCGCGGCGCGCCGTGCCAAGCGGCCGCCGTTACCCGACGAGCCGAGTTGGTAGCCCGTCTCTCGCTCCTGGAATGACGTCATGCTATAACGTCACTAGCGCCTCTAGCGGGAGGAGCGCGGCGCGCCGTGCCAAGCGGCCGCCATTTCTCCTCCCCACTTGATCAGGAACCCGATTTTAATCCCGGATGGTCTATACGTTTAAAGATAACAGAACCTACTATCAAAATAGCCATCGCCTTTACCCTAGCTCATGTAAAGGCCTCAAGAAGGCGGATGAGCGGCTCCTTCTCCGCCTCCACCAATACATTGCTGTTACCGGCAGCACTAAAACATTTCGACCCCTCCTTTAGCGGCAACTGCCCGCACTGTAGTGCGGTGTCTTCGGACACCTATCACATGGTGTGGGCCTGCCCCTCCAACCCGGCCATTCCCCCATCCCCAACACAACCCGGGAGGACTGGGAGGCGACCCTGTTCGTCTGCCACGACTTAGAGGCCCAACAAGCCTTAGTCGGGCGCGCCCGGGCGGCAGCCACCGCCACTGGGGTCCCATACTAGGGACCTCCACCTAGTGTTTGTAAGGATCGGTCCCTTACGGGCTGATCCAAACATACCTCCTGTCCCTTCTGAATAAATATTTTCACCACCACCACCACCCGACGAGCCGAGTTGGTAGCCCGTCTCTCGCTCCTGGTATGACGTCACGCTGTGACGTCACTAGGCATGTTATGGCGTCAGGGGTCATTCTAAAGGTCAAACGTGTCAAGTGGCCCCCGCTACGCGAAAGGCCGCTCCTGGGAGTAGTATTGCTTTCGCAATAAAAATTTTCAGGGACATTACCCGCCGCGCTGACTCAGTGCTTAGGACGCTCGGCTACTGTGCCGGAGTACCAAGGCACGAACCCGACTGCGGCGGCCGCGTTTCGATGGAGCAGGGACAGCCCGCCATCGGTACATGGGAGGAATGGGAGGCCCTCCTTGCGTCGCAGGACCCGGACGCGCAACTTCGCTGTGTGAACCGGGGTGCCAGTGCCATGGCCCTACGTGGCCTGGACACATGCGCGTAATGTGAGGGCTGTGCGGTGGCCCTGAGACCTTGTACGGTCCAAACTCACTTGCTCAATAAAGTTTTCCATCCATCGATGGAGGAGAATGCAAAAGGCGTCCGTGTGCTGTGCGATGTCAGTGCACGTTAAAGATCTCCAGGTTGCGGAAATTATTCCGGAGCCCTCCACTATGGCACCTCTTTCTTCTTTCACTCCCACCTTCCTCCCTTCCCTTACGGCGCGGTTCCCGGTGCACACCGACGTATGCGAGACAATTACTGCTCCGTTTCCTTTCCTCAAAACCCAATTTCCATCGTGATTCATTCATACCCGTTTGAATTTAGACACTCACTGTCTTTTTTTTATGCGAAGCATATTACTAGAGCTACACTACAGCCCGTCGAGCGCGGCGGTGGAGCTACCATTGACCTTTAGCGTGACCACGTGACACCACGTGACAACATGACGACACAGCAGAGGAGAGATGGGCTGCCGGCTCGCGCGGTCGGCCGCGGCGGTGGAGGCTCCACATCAGAGGCGCTGCAGCTGACCACGTGACGCTACAGCAGCGGTATAAAGCTGAGCTTGCCTCGCTCTGCCGCGAGGGGTATCTGTTCTCGCTTCGGCGAGCGCGGCTTCGGCCGCTTCTTTTTGAGCAGCGTCCGCTCCGGCGGACGCAGTTGTTGCTGCGACGCGCGTCTTTTCTTTCCTTTTTCTCTTTCCTCTGATCTTTTAACTCTCCTCTATCTGCACGTGGCAGCGGTGGTGGCTTGGCTAGAGCCAGTAGCAGGCCCGTGCAATTTCCTCTTCATCCTTCTCTCAGTCACAACAACAACAACAACTCAGGGACATGTGCAGAGTATCTGTTCTCGCTTCGGCAAGCGCGGCTTCGGCCGCTTATCTGTTTTTTGGGCAGCCTCCGCTCCGGCGGACGCAGTTGTTGCTGCGACGCGCGTCTTTGCTTTCCTCTTTCTCTTTCCTCTGATCTTTTAACTCTCCTCTGTCTGCACGTGGCAGCGGTGGTGGCTCGGATCGAGCCAGTAGGCAGGCCCGTGCAATTTCCTTTTCATCCTTCTCTCAGTCACAACAACAACTCTCCGGGCACTTACGAGGCGGCCAGGTGTTGGGATGCCGCCTAGAAGCAGGGCTGATTTGAGCGACGACCAAGCCTAGCCATCAATATGCTTCGCATCTGACTAGGCTTAACCTTAGCTAAGCCTCAGCCATTTTTTTTTGTAGCGTGAGCTAAACTGGCCGAGATTGATTGGTTGGTTGGTTTATGGGGTTTAACGTCTCAAAGCGACTCAGGCTATGAGAGCCGCCGTAGTGAATGGCTCCGGAAATTTCGACCACCTGGTGTTCTTTCACGTGCACTGACATCGCACAGTACACGGGCCTCTAGAATTTCTCCTCCAAAGAAATTCAACCACCGCGGCCGGGGATCAAACCCGCGTCTTTCGGGTCAGCAGCCGAGCACTGAGCCACCGCGGCGGCGGCCGAGATTGAGCAGTGTCGCGTGGTTCCTGGAGAGCCGCGATGCGCATGCGCGAGGAGCAAGTGACGTCACTACGCACACCTGGCGTGCCTCGCGGGGCGCGCTCGCCTTCCTTTCCTTAAAATTATCGGAGTGTAAAACGTTGACGACGCCAATGAGCACAATGAACGCCGACGGCCTATGACTTCAGCGTCGCGTTTCTGGTACAGCGTTGTCAATGCCAACGCATGCAGCGCACACCTTTCACTACCGCTACTTAGCTTAAATCACGGTGGAGGTGTCCAGTGTTCCAAGAGGGCTGTTATGCGCCTGCCCTCTGGTTCAGGGGTCCACTGAGATGTGGACACCTCGCCCTCACCTCATGCTACGTATATCCTGACATAGCAGAGCTAAGGCACTGCAAATGTTTCTTTCGGCCTCGATCAAGGAGGCTAGTGATTTAGGTTAGACGCCCTCCGCAGGTATAGGAGTTTACTGCTACTTTGCCATGCACGGCAATATTGACGAAAATATTGCGCAATATTTTGAAGAAGTTGCCTTCATGTCTGTTGCACGGGTTGACGTCCGGCAGAATAGTATGACAGTGGCTGCGCATTTGAAGGCTATTCATTATAACTGTGCCCATCCCAGTAGCTGGTCGGTTGAGAGGAGGTTCTCCCCCTTTTTGTGTAGGCACCACACTGTGCCTTTCTGATACTTTGTGAATTAGACTATGTTCAACCCCAAAAGGGTAATTTGTCTCACTGTATGATCTTTTGTTCAGAGCAGGCTCCCCAGTGTATATATATGTGTGTACTGAATTATTTGTTTGCTTTGTACAGAATAAATTTCTCTTTGTGTGTCGGTGTGAATCGCCCAATTTCTAGAGGCCCCTGTCCTGTGCGATGTCAGTGCACGTTAAAGAACCGCAGGTGGTCGAAATTTCCGGAGCCCTCCACTACAGCGTCTCTCATAGCCTTAGTCGCTTTGGGACGTTAAACCCCATAAACCAACCAAACCGACCATTTGTTTATTAAAGGTTTGCTCATTCTCTCTCGCGCCCGCGCACTGCACTGCTTTTCGTCGTATTCATGAACTTCCGTCTGTGCGCAGTTGGTTAGTGTTCCCTTAGCGTTAAGCTATTCCAAAATGTTATAGTACGCTACCACTAATAAGGTCCCCAATAATCGATTTCGCCTTTCTTCTTAATCATCGATTTTGCCAGAAAAGTGACCTTGAAACCCTAGCCTGGAACCGAAAGCGAAATGAAATTATTTCATACTGCAGATCATGTTACAGATCCAAGCAGAATCACTTCGCTTTTGGCCATGAACTAATAACTACCGAGCGGTTCAGCTGCGCTAATACAAATAGAGAGGATGAGCCGGCGCAGATAGTGAATGCCGGCATATCCTTGGCCCGCCTGCCTAGTTCGGGATGCCGCAATATCCCGCCGCTTCGAGAGCCCGGCGTGCCAGGGCAGCTTGCGCCGTCGCACTCGAGGAGGAAAGCCTCCCAAGCCTCTTTAGTGGGGGTGAGGTAGGGAGGGAAGTGGGGACTGTGCTGACAGGCTCACAGCATATGGGATATACAACAGAGTTCGTCGCAGTGTGGGCGCAAAGGATTCATTTTCGGGTCCTAGCGAGCAGCCATAGCGGGGAAACCAGCAGGTGCTCCCTCTGCCCGGCGGACCCTCCCCCGCGGAACCTAGAGAACCTCAAGACCTGGGAGGACTGGGAGACCCTGCTGCGCTCGGAGGACCCGGCCGTGCAGACCATCGCCACCGGCCGTGCTGCCAGTGTTATGGACCTCAGGAACATAAACACTTGAGTGCAGTGGGGTCGTGCGGGGACCCTGGGGCGTGCCCCGAATTCCTTTGTAAATAAAGTTTTCTCTCTCTCTCTCTCTCATCTGTAGATGTCGCAGAATGCGTTCGTCTGCCTTCTACGGCCCCTTGCCGGTGCAGGGAAGTGGCGATGCCAGGAGTATTAATGTTCGGGCAGCGCATTCGCAGCTTGTTGTTGTTGTTGTTGTTGTGACTGAGAGAAGGATGAAAAGGAAAGTGCACAGGCCTGCCGACTGGCTCAAGCCGAGCCACCACCGCTGCCACGTGCAGATAGAAGAGAGTGAAAAGATAAGAGGAAAGAGTGAAAGAGAGAAAAGACGCGCGTCGCAACAACCGCGTCCGCCGAAGCGGACGCTGGCTGAAAAAAAATTTGCGGGGGCTTAGCTTTGATTAAGCCTGGTAGGTTGCGAAAGCAAAAGTGCAGCGCCTCCAACTCTGCCTCGACACCCCCATTATGGAGGTTGAAGTCAGAGCAGCCCTTATTAAGCTCAGAAACTCAACCCCTGGGGAGGACCAAATCACAAATGTCATGCTCAGGAATCTAGATGACCGTTCAATTTCCCTTACCGAATACTTCAATGAGTGCTGGGAAACGGGGGTGCTACCTGCTGAATGGAAGCACGGGAAAATAATTTTCATTCATAAACCAAATAAGGCAATTAATGCCCAAAATCTCCGTCCCATTTCGCTGACTTCGTGCCTGGGCAAACTGTTTGAGCATGTCATCCTCACCCGTCTCACGCAACACATGGAATTCCATGGACTCTATCCCCATACTATGGTAGGATTTCGAGCCCATCTCTCGGCACAGGACGCCCTGCTGCAGATTTCACACGCTATCCTCAATGACGTGTTACATCACACCAGAGCAATCCTGGCAGTCGACCTCACCAAAGCATTCGACAAAGATACGCACGCCGTCATCCTGCAGGGCATCCAAGATCTGCAGTTGGGGCCTAAGACCTACAACTATATCCGGGCCTTCTTAAACGGCCGCACCGCCTACCTGCATATAGATGATATACAGACCCCCTCCTTCACGCTTGGCGACATTGGTACCCCGCAAGGGGCGGTGTTATCTCCCTTCCTCTTCAACCTCACCCTCATCCCCCTGGCGGGGGGCGCTGTGAGCGCGCGGAGCGAGAGAGCGTCGGTGCATCGGCTCCGCCAATTTTCGGCTGGAGCCACGTATCTTCGACCGCAACCCCGTCAACACAGCCGCGTCTGGCTTCCCGAAGTCGTCCGCTACCTGTGCATACCTCTCGCACACAGGTGGGGCAAAATTTAGGCCTTTTAGGGCCGATCTTCACTTAGGTGTCGTGGCGGCGGCGCTGGGCCTAGCGCCTACGGCGGCGCCCGGCCGTGAGTGAGTCGCCCACCCGCGGCAAGATGGCTTCGCCAAACCTGCAACGTGGCTACGACCCGGACGCCATGGCCTGGTCCGAGGTTGCAGCAAATCCAGCGCCTGATAGCCCGGCCTCTGCGCCCATCGAGAACTTGAAGTTATTCAAGCTAGTGGAACGCCGCTCCCGCAAGCGGAACGCTTCCAAGAAAGCGGACGCCACGTCGCCAGGCCGCTCAACACGGCACAACGCTGCTGCGCGCGCTGCAGCGCTTCACGGTGGGCCCCAGGGACCTGCTTGGAAACCAAAGCCGCTGCCGCGGCTTCATCCCGAAGACATCGTTATCATCCTGAAGCCCCGGGTGACCGTCGCTCTGAAGGATGTCTTTCAACATGGTGAGCTGGGAGCAGCGTTCGCGGCCTACCTGGGCGCCAAGGCCGCAGCATCGCTCAGCCTGCTCCCCACATGGGAGCAAAACCTGATCGTGGCAGGCACCCGAGAGCCGCACGTCGCAGACAAGCTATTGCGGGACTTCGAACTAACAACACCGAAAGGCCAGCTCTCTATGTACGGCCAGTTGAAGCTCACTGGTGACGTGTGCCGCGGCGTCATCACCGTGGCCAAGCACGAGACCAGTGAGTCCCTGCAAAACAAGATCCAGTGGCGTGCTGGAGAGCTTGCCGATATCCGCAAGCTTGGAAAATCAGACGTCGCGGTGCTCACCTTCGTGGGCAAAGTGGTGCCGCGATACGTTCATTACAACTCGGAAGTCACCCTTGTGCGTACATATAAGAAAACCATCCCGGCCTGCGTGCGGTGCGGCACCGTGGGACACCGAGCGGACACATGCCCCTGCCCGGATCAAAAGTGTGGCCTTTGTGGCAGTGCGGTGTCGACCGTCGACGGGGTGAAGACACCGCATGAGTGCACACCGTCCTGTGCAGTCTGTGGGCAAGCCCACGCCACCAACTCCCGGGACTGCACGGGGAAATTCAGGCAGCTCAAGGTGCCCGGCCGCAAGACTAGGCGCCCAGAGCTCCCTGGAAAACAGCGACCTGGCCGGCAGGCAAGTCATCCCAATTCAGGTGCCGGTGGCGGAACGCCGCGTGGAGCTGACGGCATCGACAACAAAACGTCATCATCATCATCCTCGGTGAAGTCACCACCCGGGAACAAGACTACGCCCCCACCGCCACCGCCCAGCGGCAGGGACGCTGGCCACTTCCCGGCGCTCAAGACAAATGGCGCTGCCGGCGCCCGGGCATCAGCGTCTCAACACGGCAAACAACAGGTGAGCAGCTGGGCTGAGATCGCCTCCTCCTCCTCCCATTCCCCCTCCTCCCCAGTTACCGTCTCCGCACTCGATGCGGAATACAAAAAACAGATCGACGTGCTCCGGGCACAGAATGAGCTTTTGCTCAACAAAATTCAAAATTTAGAATCAAAATTGGCGTCCGCCGCTCCGAGCCCGCAGAACTCGGACGCAATGGAGAGCGACGCGGAGATCTCGCCTGCCCTCGTGACAGCCATCTCCGCGATGGAGGAGCGCTTAACCTCTAAATTACGATCTATGATCGAGACCGCCATGGACCAAATTTTGACCAAGGTCAAATCTGCCATCCCCGCGGTAGTATCAAAACACATATTGGACAACCCCCGCCTCCTCCGTCGGACGGGGCCCATTAGGGACGTATCCCGTCCTTCAAAATTCAACCGTCTGATTATTGATTCGGACAATGAGGACAGCTGCCCCGCTCCTTCCGTCATCACCCCCTTGATGGCGCAAGTAGCTGGCTCTGAGGCAGCCAATCCCTCCTCCTCCCCCCCAAGAATTTTAAATCATGGCGAGACACCTTAATCAAAGGAGTTCCGCCATATCCAATTCGGCCGTGTCAACTTCAATAACACAGTGGAACTGTAGAGGCTTTAAGGACCGCACTAAGCGGGCCAATTTCCGCCTCTACCTTGAAACTTTCGAGTCCTTACCAGCCGTGGTTGCCCTCCAAGAGCCAGGCCTGGGCGCCACAATTTCAAATTACACGACGTTCCAACAGGACCCCGCGTCTTGTCTTCTCGTTCACAAAGACTACACAGCCAACCTAGTGGATCTCGACCTCCAACTAGAGTACTCTTATGTAATGGTGACCCTCCTACCAGTCCGCCGCAGGGACCCACCGTTGCATATACTCAACGTGTACTGCTCTCCCAAACTAAAGCGAGTGACTTTTGCGGACCTCTTTAGCCGCGCGCTAAGAGTAGCGGGCCGCGATCCCCTGCTGATTGTGGGCGACTTTAACGCTCCCAGTCAGCAGTGGGGGTATCGCAAGGAGGAGTCGCGCGGGCGTAAGCTGGCGGAGCTTGCGTCCACGTTGGGCCTCACCCTCCACACGGACCCTGTCCACCCAACCCGGCTAGGAAATTCCGTGACACGGGATACGTGTCCGGACTTAACCTTCACTCGCAACATACGACACGCAGACTGGCTCAACACCGAGGAGACCCTCGGTAGCGACCACTGCATCATTAACACTACACTACGCACACGCCCCCTCAAGCGTCCAAGAACACAAGCCCATATCCCAGATTGGACGAAATTCAGGCAAAATTTTAACTCACTTGATAATACACCCATTTCCGCGCAAGGCTACACAGCATGGTCCCAACAGCTGCTGGCACACCTTTCCTCGCATGAAACACACATCCAGCTCTCAGAGGCGATCACGGACGTGGATAACCACCTTCTACACCTCTGGGAAGCCCGTCGCAGCCTCGTCCGCCGTTGGCGACGGCAGAAACACAATAGAAAGCTTAAAGCTCGAATTGCCGAGCTTACCCAGAAAGCGGCAGAGTACGCGGCCCAACTCGCCGACTCCAACTGGGTAGATAGATGCAACACGGCCGCGCGACAAATGTCCAGCCGAAACACGTGGCGTCTCTTTCGAGCCCTAATCGACCCAACCCAAACACGATCCGAAACACAAAAACATTTGCAGCGAGCACTGCACGCTTTTCCTGGCAACACGACTCAACTGGCACAGAAACTTCGGGACCAGTATCTGTGTACAGCCCAAGACCCCCGTGGATCTGCGTACTCTTATGCAGGCAGAGAGAACACGGAGCTGGATCAACCTTTCCAGCTCCATGATCTGCGGGCGGCTCTCGCCAAAATGAAACGGGGCACTGCGCCAGGACGGGATAAGGTCACCGTCAAGCTTTTGACGAACCTTCCCGACTTGGCATACCAGTCCCTCCTGGAATACGTAAATGCGATTTGGCGCGGGGACACCCCCCTGCCAATCGAATGGAAAACGGCTTTGGTCACATTTATTCCTAAAGCTGGCAAACCAATTGACACAGATAACCTCCGCCCCATCTCTCTTACCTCATGCGTGGGCAAACTAATGGAGACGATGGTGCGGGATCGGTTATCTACATATCTTGAACACAAACAAGTCTTTGCGAGCACCATGTTCGGATTCCGCCCACACAGATCCGCACAGGATGTCCTCCTGCAACTCAATCGGGAAGTCCTTGACCCCCTCGAATGCCCCCATAATGACCGGGTAGTACTCGCCTTGGATCTTAAAGGGGCATTTGACAATGTAACACATGAGATCATACTCACTAACCTAAGTCACACCGACTGTGGCCTCAACACATTCCAATACATAAGCCAATTTTTAATGGATCGTCAATCCTACATTCGAATTCAAGATAGAGACCATGGTCCTTACCTACTCGGCACGCGGGGAACCCCTCAAGGCGCGGTACTTTCCCCGCTGCTCTTCAATCTGGCCATGATGCACCTGCCGGCCCAGCTGAGTGGTGTCGCCGGCGTGCAGCACGCCCTGTACGCTGATGACATCACTCTGTGGGCCACGCAGGGCAGCACAGGAGACATTGAAACCAGCCTGCAAACAGCGGCGACGATAGTAGACCGCTACGCCCGCCGCTGCGGTCTTCAATGTTCCCCTCAAAAATCGGAATTTGTGCACCTCCGCCCCTCACAGAAGTGCACAACTAAAATATCTCTCTCTCTTGAGAGTGGTCCCATACGCGAAAGTGATGAGATACGGGTACTCGGACTCTACATCCACAAACACAGGCGGTCAGACACTACATTGGCCAAACTCCGTAAGGTGGGGGACCAGGTGGGCCGCATGGTCCGCCGGGTTTCCAACAAACGCGGTGGGTTACGAAGTAAGGATGCCTTGCGGCTGGCAAACGCCTTCGTAACTAGTCGAATTCTCTATTCAACTCCTTATCTCCACCTACGGAAACAAGAGGAGGACGCCCTTGAGGTCATCCTTCGCAAAATTGTTAAACGTGCCCTTGACCTCCCTATCACTACTTCAAACAGCCGGCTTATGGCTCTTGGGGTGGTGAATACTTTCCGGGAGCTCCGGGAGGCGCACCTTACAAACCAGTACACGCGCTTGTCGCTAACGGAGTCGGGTCGCCGCCTTCTTGCTCGACTCCATATCCAACACACCCCTCCAATGGAAGACAGGTTTCGCATCCCGGAACTGTGGAGACGTGCCCTCCACGTGCGGCCTCTTCCAGCAAACATGTCACATGAAGACCATAATGGTCGGCGCCTGGCACGAGCGGAAGCGCTAGCCCGATATTATGGCAACAAAACAGGTGTATACTACGTGGACGCCTCCGGCCCTCACCATGGGGGATGGTACACGGCCGCGGTAGTTCACAACAGCAACACAGTTAACGGCCTAACTTTTAGAGCTCGCAGTGCAACACAAGCAGAAGAGGTCGCGATTGCTCTCGCGGCCTCACATTCCAATTCAAAATACATAATCACCGACTCGCGAGGGGCCTGTCGGAACGTCGAACAAGGCTGCACTCCCTTCCTAGCCTATCGAATATATCAAAATTGCATACGGGATACGGACCCCGCACACCGTTACCTCATATGGGCCCCTGCTCATCAGGGGTTGGCAGGAAACGAGGCAGCAGACGCAGCCGCCCGCGCGCTCTCTCACCGGGCTGTTTTCTCCTCCCCATCCGATCAGGAACCCGATTTTAATCCGGTCTATACATTCAAAGATATTACAACATATTATCAAAATTGTCATCGCCTTTACCCTAGCCCATGTAAAGGCCTGAAGAAGGCGGATGAGCGGCTCCTTCTCCGCCTTCTCACCAATACTTTGCTGTGCCCGGCAGCGCTAAAACATTTTGACCCCTCCTTTAGCGGCAGCTGCCCACACTGTAGTGCAGTGTCTTCTGACACCTATCACATGGTGTGGGCCTGCCCCTCCAACCCCGCTATTCCCCCCATCCCCAACCCAACCCGGGAGGACTGGGAGGCGACCCTGCTCGGCTGCCACGACTTACAGGCCCAACAAGCCTTAGTCGGGCGCGCCCGGGCGGCGGCAACCGCCACTGGGGTCCCATACTAGGGACCTCCACCTAGTGTTTGTAAGGATCGGTCCCTTACGGGCTGATCCAAACATACCTCCAGTTCATTCGAAATAAATGTTTTCACCACCACCACCACCCCCTGGCCAAGGCTCTCAGCCGCATCTCGCACTTAGGACACACACTTTACGCGGATGATATAACGGTTTGGACAACATACGGCTCGCATGGCGACATAGAATCGACCCTTCAGGAAGCCGCCACTATAGCTACTCACGCGGTAAACATTGGGCTTGAATGCTCCCCCACAAAGTCAGCACTCCTCATAATTCCCCCGCGGCGCGTCCCTACCTCCCCCATCACGATTTACCTGCATGACACTCCCATACCGCAAACACCTACCCTCCGCATTCTTGGCCTATATTTACAGGACACGGGGAAAAACAACATTGCCCTGAAAGCACTGAAACAGTGCACTTACTCCGTCATCCATCTTCTTAGAAGGGTTTCACATCCACGAGCCGGTCTAGACGAAGCAGACAATCTCAAGGTGCTGCATGCCTTTGTGCTTAGTCGCATTCTTTACGCCACTCCTTACCTGAACCTCTCCTGTGCGGATAAAGATAAGATCAATGCTCTAATCCTCATGGCTACCAAAGCAGCGCTAAACCTACCAAAGAGCACTAGCACGGACAGGCTATTAAAATTAGGAAGGTACAACACTATAGAAGAACTTATAGATGCACATCGCTACACGCAGTACCTTCGTCTGGCTGTTGTTGTTGTTGTTGTGACTGAGAGAAGGATGAAAAGGAAATTGCACGGGCCTGCTACTGGCTCTAGCCAAGCCACCACCGCTGCCAACGTGCAGATAGAGGAGAGGTAAGAGATCAGAGGAAAGAGAAAAAGGCAAGAAAAGACGCGCGTCGCAGCAACAACTGCGTCCGCCGGAGCGGACGCTGCTGAAAAAATCAGATAAGCGGCTGAAGCCGCGCTCGCCGAAGCGGGATCAGATACTCTTCGTCTGGCTGGCACGGAAACCGGACGTTATATACTGGATTCTCTGGGAATTCGCATAACCGCACACACTACAGACTTCATCTCTCTCCCTCGCGCCATACACACCGCGCTTATCCTCAACCCCTTCCTAAGAATGTCCACCCTGAACACCATCAATCTCGCCGAGTCGCACGAGCCAAAGCTCTCCATAAAGAATATGGCACTACAGAGGACGTGCGCTGGGTGGACGCCGCGAGTGGTCCAGACAGTTCAGTAGCTGTGGCTTGCCGTCCAGCAGCCCCACCCCCCCCCCCCCCCTTACCCATTTCGTAGACCCCCCTTGTACCCCGGAAGAAGCAGAGGAAGCAGCTATAGCAATAGCCATTGCCGAAACCAATGCGGCTTATATAGTTAGCGACTCAAAAACAGCCATTCTTAACTTCGCCCGCGGACGCGTCCATCCCCCCGCGTGGCAGATATTGAGAATGTGCACCCTAAATTCCGATAGGCGTATTGAGCTCGTGTGGGTGTCGGCTCACTCTGGCAATCCTGGAAATGAGGCCGCCGATAACATAGCCCGATGACTTATTTGCCGGGCAAATGGCGACTCCAGCCGGGATTTCTCGAGGGAGCGGGCACACACGTTCTCAGGACTAACTCAACAAGCACGCCTTGCCCGTCGACTATATCTCCCTCCCCACCCCCGCCTATCACACTCCCAACAAATCCTCTGGAGGCGACTCCAGACCCGAACTCTTCCTACCGCTCAGCTTCTATCCTACTTCCGCCATGTTTCCCCAGAGTGCACTCTCTGCGGAGAATCGCACGCCACCCTGGACCACATCCTCTTCGGCTGCCCTGCCGATCCTCCCCCGCAGGGACAGCCCACCATCGGTACATGGGAGGAATGGGAGGCCCTCCTTGCGTAGCAGGACCCGGACGCGCAACTTCGCTGTGTGAACCGGGGTGCCAGTGCCATGGCCCCACGTGGCCTGGACACATGCGCGTAATGTGAGGGCTGTGCGGTGGCCCTGAGACCTTGCACGGTCCAAACTCGCTTGCGTAATAAAGTTTTCCATCCATCCATCCATCCAACTGAAGGAACGCAGTGCGCCGCGTCTACAGGTCACGCGTGGCTACCGGCCGCCGCTGCGCGACGACTCAAAGCGTTTTGGGTAATTTTTTTATATTTTGTTTTTGATGTTGTTGCGACTGAGAGAAAAAAAACATAATGTGCAGCTGGTATGAAAAAACATAATGTGCAGCTGGTATGACGTCACAGCGGCAGTAGCGGCAAACACACACCGTAACTGCAGCCGGGCTCTCTGAAGGAGCGAGTTGGTCGCCCATAATCTACAGCTGGTATGACGTCACAGTGGCAAAAGTTAGAGTGGGCGATTAAAAGGAATGAAAAATAATAATGCCCCGCCCGCACCGCTAAAAGCACAACGGGCTTACGTCACAGTGGCAGTCCGCGGCGTAACTGCAGCCAGGCTATCTGAAGGAGCGAGTTGGTCGCCCATATTCACTCCGCCAAAGGTCAAACGTAACTGCGGCCGGGACCGCGAAGGCTTGAAAGTGCGAGGGCTGTGCGGTGGCCCTGAGACCTTGTACGGTCCAAACTCACTTGCTTAATAAAGTTTTCCATCCATCCATGAAAGTGCGAGTAGTATTGCTTTCGAAATAAAACAGATAAGCGGCCGTAGCTACGTTTCCAGGGGGTCCCTGAAGGGCCGGCGCCCACATCTGCGTCTAGGCGTGGGTTCGACGTCTCTAACGGTGTTGTAGAGTATGCCATAGGCCCCTCTTTCTTTTTCTTCTTTCACTCCCACTTCCTCCCTTCCTCTACAAATGGATGGCGGGTGTCCACCGAGATATGTGAGACAGTTACTGCGTAATTTCCTTTCCTCAAATACAATTTTCATTTTCTTCATTACGACCTCTCTTTTCCTTTTTTCTTTCACTCCGACTTCCAGGTGTCCGCCGAGATGACAGAGAATTACTGCGCCATTTCCTTTCCTCAAAAAGCGTTACGTTCAAAGGGCAAGGCATCGCGCCGAACGGATAGTGGCGTTCCATGGACTCCCTGGCAGCGCTACAACAAGCTGTCGCGTTCCACTCCTAAAGTGGAATTAATTAGCAGTTAATTAGTAACTAGCCATAATTAGTAATTTGTCATTACTTAGTAATTTGACGTCATCCAGTGCCACAGAAGCAGTCAAAGTGGTGCGGAAAACGCTTTCGCCTCTTTAGACAGTCAAAGCGCCCCATGAGATGCCGCCTCCGCTGCAACTGCCGCTCCGTTGCTTCCGCAATTCTCGGGATGGCCATTTGCCAAACCAGTGGCAATTCCTTTTTCTCATTATTAACTCACTACCCAGTGTCCTTGAAAGCCCAGCAACGTATTTCGAACGCACCGCCGGGCGTTTTGGATGTGGACAGTTAAAAATTTGAATGTGCAGCTCTTCAACCACCGACATGCTTCCTTCCAAGGCGTCCTTAAGTGGAATGGACCTGAGGTGAAATCTCTCAGAATGCTGCCTGTATTTCCAGGCTATACTGCAAGATACTTTAAAGTGGTGGTAAATTCCGCTAGCTGCGTGACTCTTCCAATTTAAAATCCCATAGCATGAGTGCTGGTGGTGAAAAAACTTTAATTAGCTTTGGTTAAGCCTGGTAGGTTGCGAAAGCAGGTGTTTTACACTGCATATGCAGCGCCTCTAGTGGGAAGAGCGCTGCGCGCCGTGCCAAGCGGCCGCCGTTACCCGACGAGCCGAGTTCGTAGCCCGTCTCTCGCTCCTGTTATGACATCACGCTGTGCCTAGTGACGTCACAGCGTGACGTCACTAGTCATGGTAGGATGTCAAGGGTCATTCTAAAGGTCAAATGTGCCAAGTGCCCACCGCTACGCGAAAGGCCGTTCTTGGGAGTAGTATTGCTTTCGCAATAAAATTAAGGCAGAAAGCTGAGCTAGTTGGTATTCAGGTAGAGTCAGATGTTGTCCCAGTGGTTTAGCGCTAGTACTGTCTTCTCTATCAACCATTAATCAGCCTTGTATATGAGACGTTCGCGTCGTACAGCATATTTGAGATCAATGCTGTATTTTGTTGCGAAAGCAACACTACGCTACTCGTCGAGCCATTTCGCGGAGCTCTGGAAAGGCCAAGCTGCGCATGCGCGAGGAGCGGATGACGTCACACGGCGCACAGCTGAGGCGCCGCGGCCGCCGCTGTGGGAGCCGCCGCTGCGCGCTCTCCATCGCCTCGCTGACAGTCTCCCTCTCTCTCTCCATCTCTGATGCACAGTAGCGATTGCGCATCGCTATCTGCGTGGTTTGTGGTGTATATAAAATTGACAGTAGCTTAACTCTCCTCCGCCCGGTTTCTAACAAGCGCGGGGGGTTACGTTGTAAGGACGCCTTGCGGCTGGCGCATGCATTTGTAACCAGTCGAATTCTATATTCAACTCCATACCTCCACCTGCGGAAGCAAGACGAGTATTCACTCGAAGTCATTCTCCGCAAAATTATTAAGCGGGCTCCCCGCGAACACCTCCAACAAGCGCCTCCTGGGGCTGGGCATGGTGAACACATTTCGGGAGCTCTGCGAAAACGGAGGCGGCGACCTGGCAATGTGAACACATTTCGGGAGTGCCGGGGAGCCCACTTGAACAACCTTTACACACATCTCTCGAAGACATCGTCGGGTCGCCGCCTCCTTGCCCGACTACACATCCAACACTCATGGAAGAGCGCGTACGTATTCCATCCCAGTGGAGATGCGCCCACCACGTGCGCTCTCTTCCCGCGAACATGAACCGTGAGGACCGGTATCAGACTAGCATCAATACGGCGCCACAACCAAATTACACCATCTGGCAGTGGAACTGCCGATGATTTGTACGCAAACGAGCTGTACACCAACAAATCTTCCACAATAGGGACGCACCGGACTTAATTGCACTACAAGAGACACAAACCAATAGCAAGGTAGCTGGATATCAATCCTTTTCATCGGGGGATTAAACGCTTGGAGTCACGACTCTTGTCAAACGAAATATTGCGGTTGTCCAGCCCAATACTCCAGTCACAAATGTCACACACGTGCTAGTCAAATTAATTCAATCTAAGAAACCCGACCACAGTCTGTTTGTGCTCAACTTCTATAGCAGCCCAAAGTTACGGAAAGCAAGCTTTGGCCCTCTATTTCAGGCGACCCTGAAACTTTCAGGCAATCACCCCCTCATTTTCACGGCAGACTTTTATACCCAACACCCGGCTAGGGGGTACGCACAGGAGGGCATTAAAGGTCGCAAATTGTGGCTCATCGCACAACAGTGTGGGTTAACTCTCCTTACAGACCCAGTAGTCCCCACCCGCTGCGGTAACAGTGTTTCCAGGGATACGTCTCCCGATCTGACTTTTGCTAAAAATGCAGGCACTCCAACATGGATTAACATCCAACAAAATTTCGGCAGCGATCACTACATATTGAAAATAGTGGTCTCAACTAGCCACAAACGTCGCAGCTCTCGAGCCCCCACCCTTGTCGATTAGGACACGTTCCGCAATAAAAAAGCCGCCAGAGAAGCTGTAGCTGATACCCCCGAAATACTAGACATATATATCTGGGCACAGGATCTTTGTAAAGATGTCAAGGCAGCCACTCGTACGTTAGGGTAGTGCTGCCAACCCTAGGGATTGTTCCCTAGATCTAGAGAATTCAGACGTCAATTAGGGGGAAAGGGATTTTTTGTATAATCTAGGGAAATTTCATATGCTTGGAGAATTATTTTTTTCTCCTTCAAATTATGAAGACATTACAAGCTTTTCGTTGCTTTTTCTCTTGAGCTGACGGAGGCCCACACAACACCGCCGCGCGCTCGAGTAAAGCCTGTTTCACATGGAGGTGAAAGCGCTTTGTTGCTACAGCGCAAAAGCAGTTTAGAGCCATCGCGGCGGCTCTAGCAGTCAGAGCGGCGATGTTCCATCAAGTTACAAACGCGCCGTGTTGGAAATCTTAGATAGTCTAACTAATGGGACAATTCCCAGTTCATCCGCTGCGGTGGTTGAGTAGTTATGGCGCTCGGCTGCTGACCCGTAAGACGAGGCTTCGATCCCGGCCTCGGCGGTCGAATTTCGATGGAGGCGAAATTCTAAAGGCCTATGTACTGTGCAATGTGAGTGCACGTTAAAGAACCCCAGGTGGTCGAAATTTCCGGAGCCCTTCACTATTTCATCCCTCATAGCCTGGGTCGCTTTGGGGCGTTAGACCCTCCAAAATCATAAACCATAATTTCCAGTTCCAACACGCCGAAAAAAGTGAGTTGAGGTCACAAGAGGCATACAAAAGCCAATCACTTCTTTATTGTTTTAATTTACTCAGACTGTTACGTCAGCCACCCTCTAGAGCAATCGCAGCAAATGAACAAGCAGTTTTTATATCGCAGTTTCCGTACACTCCTCAAGCGACCTCCAGGCATTTTGTACATGGTATCCTTCGGCTGAAGTCTAAACCGATACAACATGAGGGGAAAAAATTCAGTTCATTCCACATGCCGATGCAAGTTTACTAATATCTTGCGTACAGTGAAAAAATAAATATATATATTATATAGAACCTTTAATCTGTAATTTCCAAATCTACGGTTTATCTTGTAGCTTCATTTAGAAGTCCTTCATTTTACATCCTTCATTTCAAATTTACAGCTAATTTGTTTACCAACGTCTGGTAATAGGGTAGCTACATGATAAAACTTGCTACTGAACTACGCATGAATATACAATTTTGCAATATACAACTGAACACTATTTTTCTTATCTAGGGAAATCTAGGGAATTTTTGGTTGCAAATTGGGGTAGATGCGGCTCTGGAGGTTGGCAGCATTGTCACCTGGAGATTGCGGATAGCCGGCTTCTTCACCTATGGGAGGCAAAGAGAGGACTCGAGAACAAGGAGATCGAGGATCATGCAGCTAAACTTACTCAGCAAAACTAAGAGGACATATGCAACCACATGGATCGCAATATGGGAGTCTCTAAGACTTGGAACTTACTACGTCATCTACTTGACCCTACAGGTAGCAGAACCACTGCGGACACAGAACCTGCAAAAGCTTGTGCCTGCATATGTAGGCACACCCGAGGACCTTTTCCTTGAACTTAGAAACAGATATATTGGCAATGCTCCTAGCCAAGCCTTCCCAGGTTATGCCGGTCCCGAAAACACGCAGCTCGACTCCCCCATTACTGTGGATGAGGTTAGGGCATAAATTGCCAGGCTAAACTGCAAATCCGCCTCTGGCCCAGATGCAGTATCCAGCAAGATCCTCCGTAACCTGGATGAAGAGTCGCTACAATCCGTAACTGCGTATATGCAGAAATGCTGGTCGGAAGGCTCAATCCCACAAACATGGAAAATGGCAGAGATCATTCTCATTCCAAAACCAGGCAAGGCCCTCAGCCTTGAGAACCTCAGGCCAATGTCGTTCACGTCTTGTGTAGGTAAGCTCATGGAGCATACTCGCCTCAATCGGTTTATGGAAGAGAACGAGAACTGTACCGCTGAGCTGGGTCGTGCAGCCCTCCCGCCCTATACTGCGGCAAGGACAGGTTGTTTTCCTACAGACAAATCCTGCAGCACCACAGGCTTGCAAGAGTCAGATTCCCCCCAGCAGATAAAACGCTCTCCAAACAACAGGCCAAAGCCTGGCGTAAACTTCAAACCAACACCTATCAAAATCCCCAATTGTCTAGCTTCTATTCGGAAGGACTTTACTCAGACAAATGCAAACATTGTGATAGTAAAGCCGGTCTAAATCATGTGATCTGGAACTGCCCGCAGTCCCTACCCGCGAGTCGATTCATTACTGACTCTGATCATTGGGAGGCTCTAATGCTCAGCCCCGACCCGAGGACACAGATCAAGCTCCTCCAGCTGGCTGAAGACGCTACCGCTGCCCAAGAGATAGCGGCCGTCGTTTAAGCGGGGGGAGAATTTGGGTCGCTCCTCTATATCTGCTGGAAATAAAGTTTCACCACCACCGCCATAATGGCCGGCACTTGGCGAGGGCGGAAGCCCTGGCCCGCCACTATGGATCGAAACCCGGCGTATTCTGCGTGGATGCCAACGGCCCCCACCATGGGTGATGGTACACTGCCGCAGTCGTTCACCAATCCAAAACAGTGAACGACCTTACTTTCCGAGCCCGTGACAGAACACAACCTCAAACAAATCCGAGCGTTGTTTCCTCTTTCTGGGCCTGAAGTTTCTCATGTTATATCATGGCGCATGAGGAGCGCGTCGCGCGTATAAATTCCCGGCGGACTTGCTCGGTCGGTCTAATCGCAAGCGGTTCTACAATATGTTAGTAGGACGAGAACTTTGAGGCTACGGAGAGGGTAAAGGCGCAGTAAATCTCTTCCTTCTCAGTGGACACCTGAACCGCGGAGTGAGGGATGGAAAGAATGAAGGAAGATGGAAGTGAAAACCACCTCGACAGGTGTCTTGGTACGACTGGCTGCGATGGCCTGAAAAACATGGATAAAGAAATTTAGTGGGTGGTGGTGAAAATATTTATTAAGAATCAACAGGAGGTATGTTTGGATCAGCCCGTAAAGGACCGATCCTTACAAACACTAGGTGGAGGTCCCTGGTATGGGACCCGGTAGCCGCCGCCCGGGCGCGCCCGACTAAGGCTTGTTGGGCCTGTAAGTCGTGGCAGCCGAGCAGGGTTGCTTCCCAGTCCTCCCGGGTTGGGTTAGGGATGTAGGGAATAGCAGGGTTGGAGGGGCAGGCCCACACCATGTGGTAGGTGTCAGAAGACACTGCACTACAGTGTGGGCAGCTGCCGCTAAAGGATGGGTCAAAATGTTTTAGCGCTGCCGGGCACAGCAATGTATTGGTGAGAAGGCGGAGAAGGAGCCGCTCATCCGCCTTCTTCAGGCCTTTACATAGGCTAGGGTAAAGGCGATGACAATTTTGATAATACGTTGTAATATCTTTGAATGTATACACCGGATTAAAATCGGGTTCTTGATCGGGTGGGCAGAAGAAAACAGCCCGGTGAGAGAGCGCGCGGGCGGCTGCGTCTGCTGCCTCGTTTCCTGCCACCCCCTGATGAGCAGGGACCCATATAAGGTAACGGTGTGCAGGGTCCGTATCCCGTATGCAATTTTGGTAGATTCGATAGGCTAGGAACGGAGTGCAGCCTTGTTCGACGTTCCGACAGGCCCCTCGCGAGTCGGTGATTATGTATTTTGAATCGGAATGTGAGGCCGCGAGAGCAATCGCGACCTCTTCTGCTTGCGTTACACTGCTGGCTCGGAAGGTGAGGCCGTTAACTGTGTTGCTGTTGCGAACCACCGCGACCGTGTATCATCCCCCGTGGTGAGGACCGGAGGCGTCCACGTAGTATACACCTGTTTTGTTGCCATAATGTCGGGCTAGCGCTTCCGCTCGTGCCAGGCGCCGACCGTTATGGTGTTCGTGTCGCATGTTTGCTGGAAGAGGCCGCACGTGGAGGGCACGTCTCCACAGTTCTGGGATGCGAAACCTGTCTTCCATTGGAGGGGTGTGTTGGATATGGAGTCGAGCAAGAAGGCGGCGACCCGACTCCGTTTGCGACAAGCGCGTGTACTGGTTCGTAAGGTGCGCCTCCCGGAGCTCCCGGAAAGTATTCACCACCCCAAGGGCCATAAGCCGGCTGTTTGAAATAGTGATGGGGAGGTCAAGGGCACGCTTAATAATTTTGCGAAGGATGACCTCAAGCACATCCTCCTCTTGTTTCCGTAGGTGGAGATAAGGAGTCGAATAGAGAATTCGACTGGTTACAAAGGCGTTTGCCAGCCGCAAGGCATTAGTCATTTATCCGAGTTTTTCTTATCAACGCAGCCAATCATACCAAGCCAGCTATCGAAGTGAACACATAGTCTTTCAAGCCCACGTTCGCTATCTCTCCACGCTCCACACATCGGCATTCCGTTCTGTTGAGCTGGCCTTTTTCTTTTCACAGTTTTGCAGGTAAGCTGGCTAATCCCGGCCGCGGATGTTGAATTTCGATGGAGGCGACATTCTATGAGTCCCGTGTACTGTGCGACATTAGTGCACGTTAAAGAACCCCAGGGGTAGAAATTTCCGGAGCCCTTCACAACCTCGTCCCTCATAGCCTGAGTCGCTTTGGGACGCTAAACCCCCATAAACCAATCCTCTTTAGCAGCAATCATGGGGCCGCGGTGGCTGAGTGGCTACGGCGCTCGGCTGCTGACCCTGAAAGACGTGGGTTCGATCCCGGCCGCGGTGGTCGCATTTCGTTGGAGGGAAGTTCTAGAGGCCCCTGTACTGTGCGATGTCAGTGCACGTTAAAGAACCCCAGGTGGTCGAAATTTCCGGAGCCCTTCACTACGGCGCCCGTCATAGCCTGAGTTGCCTTGGGACGGTAAACCCCCATAAACCAAACCAAACCTGGCCAAGCTTCACCCTCCCCTTCCTAACACCCTTCCCACTTCACAACCTCCCTCCCCTCACCAAGCCTTTCTCCGTAGTGAATACCCTATTTAAACCCCGCCAACGATGGACGCTTCGCCCAGACGAATACAAGTCCTCGTGTCGAAACGTCGGCAAGCGCTCTGAGCCTTTCCCCTCCGTTGCTCACTGTGTGAATGTCAAGAAACCAGCCGCCTACCCACCTCTAAGATAGCAATGGGTGATCACAGGCAATGAAGCAGACATTGGACGAGACAGTCGTCGTTAGTTTGGTTTCGTTTATGTGGGTTTAATGCCCCAAAGCGACTAAGGCTATCGGACGCCGTAGTGAAGGACTCTGGATTTTTCGACGCACAGCACACGGGCCTCTAGAATTTATAATAATAATAAATAGGTTTTTGAGGAAAGGAAATGGGGCAGTATCTGTCTCACATCTCGGCGGACACCTGAACCGCGCGTCCCTCGTAATTCGACCGCCGCAGCCTTTCGGGTCAGTAGCTGAGCGCCATAACCACTGAGCCACCGCGGCGGCCTAGTCGTAGTTAGTGATAGCGATAGTTACTGATAGTGATTGTAAGAGCCTTTAGGTTGAATGCCTTACGTTAAAAGTTTTTAGGTCAAAGGCTTTTCTGGTAAATGTCTTTAGATCAAAGGCAACTAGGGAGAAAGCATTCAGGGTAAATGCCTTCCGGGTAAAGGCCTCCAGGTAAAGGCCTCTTGACAAAGACTTTTGTGGTAAAGGCCTTAGGTCGAACAGCTTTTGTGGTTAAGCCCTTTAGAGCAAAGGCCTTTGGCTAAAAGGATGCCTTTGATTTCACAGCTCGTAAGGACTTTAAGTTCTCACCTTTTTCCCTCTCCCCACTTTTCACCTTCAAACCCTAAAAGATTGAGGATTTAGAGATCAGCGAACAGTTTTCACGACATAGAAGTGCGAATTTTATGGCATTAAAAAAAGAGATGCACTTCAATCCACACACGCATCTTTCACGGGCTATCCCATCGCTAGTAGAGTGCCCCTTTTCAACCCTTCCTTCTCTCTTTCTTTCTTTCTTTCTTTCCTTCTTTCTTTTTTTCTTCCTTCCTTCCTTTCTTTCTTTCTTTCTTTCCTTCTTTCCTTCTTTCTTTCGTTTGTTTGTTTCTGGGGTTTAACGTCCCAAAGCGACTAAGGCTATGAGAGACGCCGTAGTGGAGGGCTCCGGAAATTTCGACCACCTGGGGTTCTTTAACGTGCACTGACATCGCACAGTACACGGGCCTCTAGAATTTCTCCTCCAAAGAAATTCAGCCGCCGCGGCCGGGATCGAACCCGCGTCTTTCGGGCCAGCAGCCGAGCACCATAACCACTCAGCCACCGCGGCGGGTCCCTTCTTTCTTTCTTTCCTTCTTTCTTTCTTTCTTTCTTTCTTTCTTCCTTTCTTTCTTTCTCTTTCCTTCTTTCTTTCTTTCCATATCGGTGCGGTTGAATGTCCACACCAAGCGAGACAATTACTCCGCCTTTCTGTTCTTCACCAGCCAACCCTACATGCTATACGTGTTTTGGGGAGTGAATGGAAGCTACTGTAAAGGCCCCTAGCATCTCATGTGCTATTAGCGGCAACACTGGGTGAGAAAATTGTGCTAATTCCACTGTGCCACCAGCAAACCGAAGAACACCAGAATTTATTATCGTCACTTTCGAAAGCATGCAATCACATTGGAGCGAGTGCATGTTGCAATACCCTTTTCTCAATTACTTCTACCAATTTTCTTTGATTCGACTGAATTCCAATATTTGCAAAGCGCAACCTCCCCGGCTTCCCGTTCATGACGGCTGGAGGCCGCAAAGCACGAAGGTTACAGCGAGGGTTTGTTCCCGTTGTATCTTTTATCTGTTTTTTTTTTTTTTTCAGTGCGCTAAAGTCATGTAGGCGCTGGAGTATGCAGGTATAGTCGCGAACTTTCGAATGAGTTTCAGCGCTACAGTTCAGATGCGTTCCATACAGGAGCAGCCGGTATAACCAGATCTCTGTGCATTCGAAGCCATTTGAACCAAATACTTTCTGGCCTTTCTTAAATTCTCACTTAAACTCTTTTTTGGCGACTATACCACTTTGACTGCTTTTGTCCTTCTGTGCACTCATTGTGACACTGTGATATCGATGACGGCAGTGACATAATTGGAAAGTACTTAGCCATCCGTCCAAGTTTGTTAAGTACCCTATACGCTTACGAATAAAAAGTAAAGCAGGAAGTAATGACAGTTTATATTAAACAACCGATCTAGTACACCCCTATTATCTGAGATGCCCACTGTCACCATCTAGTGTTGCTTAGTGATCCTATGGCAGTCTTTTCCATTTATTATTCCGTCTGTGACAAAGAGAATGGAAACATCTGTATTCATACCTGTTTAATTATTCACTGGTTGAAGTTTGCAGCACAGCCGGTTCTGTGCAATCTATTGGAAATATTCACCGTTAAGTACAGAATCGAACTTCTTTTACAGTCGCATCTCGACGACGTCCAGTCCATTTAGCTTCAACTAAGTTTCAATTCATTGTTCAATCATGCTTTCAGCATTGTATAAAGAGCACTTGCTTCTGCAACAAAGTTTTCCAGTTTTTTGTTGTTGTTTTTTTTTTTCGGAAATTGTCATTCCGACAATTTCCGAAATCCAGACAAAAAACTAGGTACGCACCAGTACCTCGCGCTTAACATCTGCTTGTGTTAACCTAATTTCAAACACATCTAGCTACTCTTAACGTGGTCTACACGTGCGTATAGAAAAAGAGATCCCATCATAATGGGCGTGTTTTCGGACGCATTATTTATTTTTCTTAGAACACGGGAGCCTTTGGCACGATGTGGAAATAAAGGTCGCAACAGAACCCTTAAATTAAAGGCGAAATATTTTCGTTCTAACCTAAGATTTGTAGCCAGAACACGACATTTGAAACGGAAAAAGCGATTACTTTGGCTCATTGTCCTGTGATTACTAACTGAGGGCACTGCTTTTGCACCCATCTTGATCCACGACTGTGCGCACAAGCGCGGCAGAGGGCTTCGCGAAGCGGTGTCCTATTCCAGGGGAGAAGGCATCAGCGGCCAGCCAGAGCCTAAGCCGGAGCCCAACCCGGGGGGAGAAGGGTGTGGGAGGAGGGGTTGGTCGCTGATTTACGGGCGCCCCCGGCGGCGCCCAGGGAGCAGGTAGGCGTGATTCAGCGCCAAATTTGTGTGCCCCGGGCCGCCCCCATTGAGCCTGTCAGCGGACGCCGATAAATGACGCGATAAATTGGCCACCGCCGATAAATGAGCCCCCGGGACCGCGCGGTCGGTCAGCGGACAATGGCGCTGTCAGCACTGATGGAGGAGGAGGGGGCGGTGAGCCGCCGGCCGGTCACGTGACCAGCCCGGGGCCCACGCGCTTATCGCCCCTCTTCAAAAGGGTTGTCCATTTTCCCCTGCGTGACCAACGCCGCGGTGTCGGAGCCTCCTCGCCGTTCCTGTTGTTCCCCGGGGCCTTTTTTTTTTAGTATCTTTTGTTTTCCACAGAAACAGTGAAACAGGGCAATAACGGCGCCTCTCGATACGGCCTTCAAAGCGGTGCGGTGGCTTCATTGGGAAAAAGAAGCGCTTTGCCGGCTTCGCTGGGTCTTGAACACCATCGCATCGACTGGACCCACGGCGTCAGTCGGGGTGCAGATACTCTCCTTCCCTCCCCTCTCCCTTTCCCGCTTGCACTCGCGTGGCCTGCTCGGAAACCTTGGGCGGACACTGGGGACATTTATTACGGGCCCGATTCCGACGGTGGGTACGAGACTGCCGCTTCGCATCCATATCTCCCGATCGGGAAAGTAAGGTGGCTCGCGTATATTGGGTGCGGCATTCGGAGCCATCTATACCGGAGCTCACGGTGTCGCCACGCAGACATTCGTTTCCACGGTATGGCGTCCCACACGTACTGAAGCCGTTGTCGTCTTCACTGTCTCTCCTAGCTTTCATCTCTCTTCTCTTCTCCCTTCTTTCGCCAGTATCTTGTACACCTTATCGAGATTTCTGTCGTCTTTCTTTCTTCTTTCCATTTTTTTTTTTTTTTGCGCAAGTTCTCTTTCTTCCTGCTTTTCGTCTTTAGCCTTACACTGCACCGGTGTTCCTCTTTAGAACAGAGTAGCCACAAAGCCAGCGTCGTCAATGAGTTGCACTGACGCTTTCTGCATCACCGCCCAGATAACGGTGATGTGCCAGGGGTTGATTTAAGGGGCGGGGGAAGCGATCTCTTCACCTCCCCCCCCCCCCCCCCCTCCAAACAAGAAACACTGATCTCCATTCTTTTTTCGAAGAAAAAAGTAAATAAAGATATGGGTCAGATGGCACCGTCCCACCGCCCGCTAAACACCACCGCCAAAACTGACCCGAAAACCCGCCCCTGTCAAGTGCATGCCAATACGTATCTTGCCATTGAGCCCATTTTCATTCAAAACTTGAACGTGGGACGCGCTCTTGAAAAGTAAGCGAAGAGAATGGGGCAGCGAAATTGTAGTGGACAAAAACCCCACTTGGCTGGTTTATTGCGACCTCTATATCTATATGCCAGCCCCGTGTAACATCTGTATCACCAAGAAAAAGCCAGTCGTGCTGTTATCCCAACAAAGAACGTACTATCGGGGACAAAAGTGGTATACTCCACGCGGCGGTATACTCCTAGATCACATCGCCACAGACAGCCCAAATTTACATGAATTACATTGTTAATGGGAAACCAGTGACCGAAAAAACTTCTGGTTTCTACGTCCGACAGCTACTGTGAACCCCACGCCTATTTAATCCTCATAATACTCCTGAAATAAAACATTCTGATTGCCAGATTTCGCAACATCTCGGTCATTGTGTCTGCAATCTTCCTACCACTTCGTTAAGCTGTCGTTCCTTCTCATCCTCATCTGCAGCTGTGATCTTCGACGCTTACCGTTGCCGTTTCTCCTGTTCAAAGTACGATAGCTTTAGAAGCCGCATGGGGCCAAAATGCGCTGTCGGTGATAAATTCGCCCATTGGCTGGAGGGAACTGACGTCACCAGTCCGTAGCATCCCCATTAGCTGGAGGGAAGCGACATCACCAGACCGGAAGTGACTTCAGTTCCAGTAAAGGCATCAACAGCTGCTAATGCTATCGCACTGCCAACATATTACGGAATTAGGTGTTACCTGTGAATTTATTATTATTATTATTAAGGTATAAACGCAGAGATAGCGCCTTCACGCTGCCGAAATCGCCAGACGCCGAGCATAGCTCCGGTGGAACTGGCACTCCTGCACGGCATGCAGCTAGAAAACCATTTTGCTCGATTCTTATGCAATCCGTTCACTTTGAATGATATGGCACGTACATTCCAGATCTCTGGAAGAACCCGGAACGTGCGCGATATTTGAATAAATCATAAATCACACTGCGAATTACTTAAATGTGTCTTCACCGTTGACATTAAAGTCATGTGGCAAAGCGCAACTTACGAGCACGGATGTGAACTCTGAAGTGTGGTGCTTCCGAAAGTCGAAACCTTCGTTCGACTTCACCACTCTATCCACAACCAATATAGAGACGAAGAACGAATTTCAAAAGCATATGACATAAATGCCTTAAAGAAAAAACTGGAAAAAACATGGAAAGTGCTAACGGAAATGTTTAGTGCAGCGACACAATAGTCGATCAGAGCAGAAAATAGCAATGGTGACCGTAAATTCGTCGTCATTATACTGCTACAAACTGAATTGAAGCCACCGAACAAAGAAGTTTCAACACTTGGCGGCAGGCAGACGGCACTATGTCATCAAAAAACAATGATCCGGGCTGGAAAAAGAAAAAAGAACTTGCATGAGAACACTTCGGCAACGTCACGCCACGCTGTCTAGAAGAGACTTCCCCGATCTGAAAGTGGTGCCCTGTTCGCGAAACTGTTAACTGTTCAGTGTCGACCGGCTCGGAAGACGAAGTACACCGCTCCTTTGATCTTGCACTTGGGAGTGAAGCGGCTTGACAGCTGCTGCCGAAGAACCGAAACCGCTTTTTTTTTCTTCCTCCTCTTTTGCTTCTTTTTTTCTTCTTTTTTTTTCTGCGGCAGCTTGAAGTTCAGCCGTAGCTGAGGTAGTTGAAGTAAGCCATTTGAGGTGAGCTTCCACGCGCGAAGGCAGAAAGAGGGCGCTTAATGGAGCAGCGACACAAGAAGAGGCAGAACCCCGGCTCCCCGCTCACATGCCTCTCCTTTTTTTTTTTTTTCCTTCGGATCTTCTTTCTCTTTGACGTCTCCGTGTATATAAACAAAAGTGCAGCAGCTCAAAAGCAGACCGAGTACCTTTTTCACGCCAGGAGCTGCAGTAAGCCGAATGGACTTAATCAAGATAGAGGTTCGGGCTGTGGTTAGTTCAACAAAAACTTCGAGTGACGGCACAAAAAGACGCAAAGCAAAACGGAAGAACGCAATTCGATGTCGGAACCCCGCCTCGAGCCACAGATTGAGTGATGCCTCTGAAAAGAGCCTCTTTTCATCAGCCACTGCATTCTCCCAGCCACGGAGTACGTACACAGTTGGTAAAAGTGTTCAGGCCGCAAAGTTCGCTCCGTGTAGTGTAGCTCTTATAGCACCCCTCAGGCTCTAAACGTCCGGAAGTCGAAGAAAATCCGCGTCGTCACTGTAAGGCTCAAAACCACAACCCGTGGACTGAAAAGTTTTGATCAAGGCTGAGCATGCCCTCGTAGCATTTTCAAGTCACCATTCCGCGAGAGTGCTCAAGCGAGCGGGGACAGCCGAGTTCTCAGGTTTGCTCAAGAAACTGAAGAAATGGTTTTTCTTTACTGGATTCAGCGTTTATGTTTTTAAACTCATTGTTAAGGCAGTCAGCCACCGTATCGTGATTATACCATCGCGAGGTCGAGGAGGCTGCTGACGACCGCTAGCAAGACAAGGCACATTAGGCTTCCGGTAAAAAATAAGCAACGACCATCCCAAAGATGCTGTGAATTGTGGCGCTAGCGTTGGTAATCGCAAGGTAAGGGCGAAACGTAAACAGGTAAAAGGGCAGATATTTCTCAAATAATGAGTGGGCTCAGCTAATATTCATGGTTAAAGTATCAACATCGCGTTAGATCTTTGGGTTTACTTCTACTCGTGTATCGTGTCCTTTTTTTTATCCTCCAAGAAAAACTTATCTCTACGAACAAGGAACTCAAGGGAATAGGAAGTGATTCACAAAATGCGAAACAGACAGAACGAAATAACACAATAAAAATTAACAAAAGGTGCCTGCGCCTTATCACAGCAACGTTGTTATTTGACCGGTTACTCTGAAACGTAAAAAGATACCTGTTTGTAGCCCTTTTTACAAAGACCTCAAGGCAGCCAAATTTTTATTAATGTATCAGCATATACGATCGGTGTTGGTGGTTATCGGTACAGGTGATGTAACCGATGCTGATCCAGTGGTTTTTAGGGAAATCTCTAAATTGGAGACAAATTCAAGGAAATAAACAGTGCCAACATTCATCAGAGCGCAGCCACACGGCTTCAGGGAAAGCTAGAGAGTTTCCGGAAATGTTCATAGTTGAGCAAAAACCTTATTTGAGAAAGCGGCGCAACTTTGTAACCGTATTACTGTGCTCTGGAGTGCTCAAAACTGGCAGTACTTGCCTAATTGTAGCCAACGCTGATGATGCATCACTGCGCAACAAGTACAGTCTTTACAAGATCTAATCTTTTTTTTCGGGTGCAGGCTGACGCTATTGACGCAGGTCAACTGGAGAGCATTGCATGTACGAGGCCTACGTAGCGGGGTACAGAGACCGACTGCGGATGTTGCTGTCGACGATCAATTTGTACGGCGCTCGTTCGCACATCACCCTTCCGCAGGCTTTGATTCAACGGCAGCGAGAAGTCACCCCGATCGGAGTGTCGCATTAGAAGGCGTACGGTGCAAGCGACGATTCCACGATTCCGCAGAGCCTCCGGATGCTCCTTTATCGGTGACGGATGGTGCCCGTAATTGGCGTCCCTTCCTTCCTGCGCGCACCCGAGGGTGGACACGCGTAGCACCCCCCCCCCCCCCCCCCCCCCCCGAGGAAACGCGCTCCCAGCCGCGCACTGTCTGCGCGACCGACACTTGCTTAGGCAGCGCCAAGCAGTCTGTGCTGGCTATTTCCGCACAATCCATAGAATGCATCATTACCATAATCATCTTAATCGTCGTCGTCACACCACGTGGCTCTCGGTTGTCCTCGAATATGTCTCCCTTCTCCATAACATACGCTTCAAGATGCGAAAAACTGCCAGGCTACTCGAGGCCGTGAAGCTGCTTGAGTTAAAGGTGCATAACTTGTGAGAGGCCACACGGTTTTTTGTGCACAACGGATACGTCCCCATGGGTGTACCTACTAGGGTGTGAAAGTTTGGTTTGGTAACTCTATTCGTAATTATTGTTTTGCAGAGAGAATCGCTATGTGGTATTTCGTGGCGTCAAAAGAGAAATTGGTTTATGTGCGCCGAGCGGTTTGGCCAAAAACCTCGCATTTACGTAATCGTGCTGAAAAGATAAAAGCTTAGAATATATAGAGACCAAACTTATGGTATGTTGGGAGAGACAAGTAATTTAATAACATCAGTTGGATTCCAGGACTATCGGATACTGCAAAAAAGAAGAATCTAAGAACTGGGACAGAGATATCAATTTAAATGAAACGAGTATACAGAACAATTTAACACATATACACACACGAAGCTCCTTTTGGAGCAAGGATACCTTTGGGACAAATCTAGACGCGTTGGACAAACACAGAAACGACACGAGACTGCAACGCGCAACTTCGATGCTCGACAGCGTTTTGGGAAAAATAAGAAATCGAGTTAGTGCGTGCACTTCCAAAACATAACGCAGAGAAATCTTCCGATTTCCTTCGGTTCGAATCATCAAAAAGCGCGCAGAGGGCTGCTAGCTTGAAATGCTCATATGAAATACGTTTTCAGTGAACAGAAGCCTCGCGTCAAAGGTGCCGTTACTTCAGCGAAACAGTCCGAAACTCCTCGCCCATTCAATTCCTTCACTTAAAGTTGGCTGTTTTTTTCAGAGCCATTTACACACGTATGTGCAGCAAGTGTGAGGACACAGGTGTTAGTTAAACGCACATTTCATGCGTATATTGTGCCAGAAGGCGCGCCAGTGGTAGGCTCCATCATATAGGCGAGGTGTTTGTCGTTCCCTATACAGCGCCGATCTCAGTTATAACTGTGGGCTGGAAATGCGGTAGTGCACAGAAAAACTTTGATAACTGTACTTAAAGCGTGCCTTCGAAGTATAGAGGGGCGTTACAGTGTGCGTGAAAAAAAAAAAACAACCACTTGGCTAGAAGCATTTCGTGCAGATAACTAGCCTAGGACACGAGATATGCAGTGATTTCTCCAGTAACGTAAAAGGATCAGTAAACAGTCATAAAATTAATTAAGTGTAGCCTAAACGAATACTGCATGCACTCTATTAGCACGACAAAGGTGGAGGCTAATACCAACTAGCATTTGTATGCATGGACGCAACATGGCGAAGCCCCGGATGGGAAAATAGGCAAATGGTGTGTCCTGTCAGGACCGCCCTGCCCCACCCACAGACAGTAGTACTTCTACGTCGCCTACCCGATTGTCGCACGAGCTAGACTGAATTTCCTTTACGCGGCGCTTTTGCCATTATTGTAGGTTGGTCTCCGCTTAGTATAACCGCGTCTCCCGCCGCGCTCGAAGCGCGGGGGATGCGTAGAAACGGCAGCGAGAAGAAGGAAGACGAGGAAACGGCGAGCAGAGTCAAAGGCCGCGTTACATCTGCGCCGATAGCGCGTGCGGAAGCTCGGCGAGGGACGACGCAGGAAGTTCATTAGAGCCATCGCACACACGGACGGAAGGAGCGGCGGCACCCTTGCTGTTGGCAGCACCAGCCAACTGCGCCTTCCACACCACTCGCCGGCAGTGCACGCAATGCCTCGGACCGCACAGTGTCGCCACACCGGTGGTGCCGATGCAGCTGACATTGCCTTTGGCAGGATGCAGAGCCGGATACAATCATCAAAAATGCCGGTTCAGTTGCGAAGAGGAAGAAATGGTGAACGCAAAGGATAGTTGCAAGTTGCGCGACGTGTCTTTCGTGATCGGCATATTTTAGTTATTTATTTATTTATTTGAGCGAAAAGTAGGGGTGTGCGAATATCAAATTTTTCGAATACGAATCGAATACGAATACTTGATTCCGAATATCGAATCGAATATCGAATAATCAAGGACAGATGCATTTAACCACTACAAAACATTTATTTGAGCACCCAAGAACATCACAGTTCAACTATCGATGATTAAATGAACACAAAAGGTGTGTGTGGCTGCACAAAAAGTATCAAAGTCTCGAACATTATTCTTAGAAGAGTGGAAATATCAGAGATGATGGATAGTACACAGCATTGATCAAGGCTAGCTTGCCATCAGCACAAAAGCGCGTTGCTGGGATGAACATAAAAGGTTGTCGTGAAGGAAAACCAGCTGCTCCACATGGTCAGGCAGAAGTAGTTCCCTTCTAGCTGAAACGACTCCTCCAGCCACAGAAAATGCCCTCTGACTTGGCACTGACCTGGCACGTATTGCGAGGTACTTCGTGCACAGCTCTGACTATTGCAACTTCGCAGGTATAGCCACAAAAAAGCTCACCAGCGCAGTTAGCTACGGCATGGCCCTTGGAAAAATTCGAAGGAAAAATTTTCCTTCATCCATGTACATTGCTCTGGGCGCCGCCATGTTGTTATGTCTCTGTCGATAGGGCTTGCGGACCGAAATGAGCGCCGGTGCTTACTATGAATATTCGGCTAGATACGAATATTCGCGTCGGGTCGAATATTCGAAAGAACACGAATACTTGGATTTCGAATCGAATACGAATACTGAAAATATACTATTCAAAATATATTCGAAAATTTCGAATATTCGCACACCCCTAGCGAAAAGCTCTACTCCTCCCATGCTGAGCCTGAAGGTCATCTGGCTCTTAGATTTGACCTCTAACGGGAGGCGCGCCGCATGTGCAAAATCGCACTCAGCAGGTGCTTCCATATTCATCTTCATCTTCACTTTCGTCGCCACAGCTGCGCGCGTGGCAGTCACGTCCGCCGCTGCGCTGGCCGCTGCTCGGCCGCTCCTCCTCGCCAGTTGTGGCATGTGATGCGTCACGTGAGTCGCTCTTGCGCTTGGCAGTCAAGTCCGCCGCTGCGCCGACCGCCGCTCTGGACACTCGCCCTTGCACTTGTGGCACGTGATGCATCACGCGATTTGCTCTCACTGAAGTCTTGAAACAATAAAGACGAACCAAAGCTAAACCCTGTCTAACTACACTTGACAGAGCATTGGCTCCGTATATCCTGGCTCAGCTGAGTTCAGCCGCAGCCACTTTTTATTTACTTGTTTATTTATTTGTTTATTTAAAAAAGATTCCAGAGCCATCAAGGCTTTAGAAAGAGGGCCAATGCAACATAGCACAAGTACGTGAACTTAAAAAAGAAATTCAGAAATAGCACCGATCATTCTGATCACGCCAATTTTCTAGTTTCTTAGTGGAGTCAATGCTACGTTTACAAGGCAAACGGCAACTATTCCAGTCAGTTATGATTCGAGGGAAAAAAGGAACGCTTTAATTCGTTACTTCAGGCGGCGAATGCGGTTAGTGAATCACAATGACGACGTCCCGTTGACCACGTCGTAAACGGTAAACATAGCCCGACACGTAGAGGCTTTGTTGTGTTCAGTTACATGGAGAATGTACTGCGGCGGCACGTTGTCTGTACTCGGCTCAGCTGAGCTGTGCTGGTGTTAATGTTCCGGGGATCAGAGCCGCCCTAAGATTGCTTAGTGGGACCAATGTGGCTCTTGCCTCATTGACTGCGCGATCTGATCAGAGCTCTAGGGAACGTACTGTATAGGAGCGGAAGGACGAGACCGTGCATTGCATATTATTGTTCGTACCTCGTATGCGTACAACAGGAAGGCGTTGGCCGCTTCCGTGGCGCCTTTTGACAGAAGGCCACTATCAGCGGGCCTAATACTGGGGCCTGGCAGTAGGCTCGGAAACCTATGAAGGCAGCTCGGGCGTTACTTCGCTTTTTAAGCAGCCTTGGTTTCGACCTACTGCTGTGATCAGGAAAATTGATTATGGGCGTAAAAATATTCGCATTCCTATTTTCTCTATATCGTTACCCATCAAACCCTCTATCTACCGCTCGCACCCTTTCCCAGTGAAGATTAGCACATCAGAAAATAATTATTCGGGACGACCTCTCTCCCTTACCTTGTAAATAAACCCTCTCTCTCTCTCTCTCTCTCTCTCTCTCATTTTCTGCTTCAGTCTATCTCTCGCCTAGCGGTGTCTAAGATGCCACCGCACCACCTGTCTCTGCTGTCATGCGCCCTTTCCAGTGAGACGGCGGCAAAATTTACAGGAAATTGAAGCGTTAATCGTAAGCTGCAAACTAGCGAATTACTGTCTGCTTTCTTTCAGAAACTCGAGATTTGCTCTTCAGAATGAGGAGCGGCATTTGGGAAACAACATCGTGATGCGAGGAGCCACCTTCCTCCACTAACCAATATTGCTTCAAACATGCTGGTTCGTATGCACTGCCTTTATGTATGCGTCTGATCAGTTTATGGTACCTAAGTTTATACAGTAACTTATATGTGCCTAGTTTACAGAACATTTTATACGATATAAACTGCACAATATTTCAGCATAAAGTGTCTAAACACGCGTCGTAAGAGAGGTTTCAGCTCAAGCTTTCTTTGCGTTCAACCCAAAAACGATCTCAGACCTTCATCAGGTAGTAAAGAAACTGTAATCACCACGCCCTGCTTGTGGAGCCAAGAATCATACCTTGCAGTTCTTGATTCGAAGACGCGCGCCGTGCAGCCAAGAGCGTGCGGAGTTGGTACTCGCAATAGACGCCAATCGCCGCTGGAGATTTCTACTGACACAGTACACGCTTAGTTACTTCGTCTACGACGCATACGTGCAAAAATTTCGTTCTAACATCTATTCGGTGTCCTGCGGAGAGTCGCGACTAGTAGTGGCATCATGTCCGACTGCATCCGGACAAATGCGCCGATCGTTGTGGAGGGGGCCCCTTTTGAGCACCCGACTCCCGCCTGCGAAACGAGAGCCAGTGTCGCGGCACACCTCCCTTGAAAGCCGAGCGGGAGGAGATGGCGGGCTCATCTCGCCGGATGCAGGCCAGCCAGTGTGCGTGTATGTTCGCCCACGCGGTCGCCGCTCTGACGGCGACGCCGTGGCCGCGCCGACGACGGCGGGCAGCCGCTGACGTCGCCTCGGTCTCAGTTACCGATGAAATACGTAAGAGCAGAATCTCGTTGGTCGGCATCTTGGTGGTTGGTGGTAGCGACACACGATATCATTAGATATTTATGTCAGTAGGGGTATGCCGTAACAGTAAACTAAACGTTCTGTTACCTGATGAGATATCTCTGGCCAGAGGACGCGCAGGTTCCGGGAAATCATCAGTAAACTTTACACGCTCAAATACGCGCCAGTAGCTTTGTGAATCGGAGGCCGTGTCCGCAGAACATTTTTAGCGTTTTAGAGCGTCCTATAACTAGTCGGTACACGGATGTCGGCTGTGACGCGACCAATAGAAACAGGAATCACCGTGGACCATGAGCAGTAATCCAGAGGCAATGACGATAGCTTATGATGCTCAAAGACAAAGGCGGCGGCTTATACCGACCTCTGAGTAACGGAAAGTTTTGTGAATCAGTCACCGCTTGTCCCAGCTGCTCAGGTGAAGAATGCACTGTCGGGGAAAGAAGATTCCAGGACGCGTCACCAGGAGCCGAAGCTGGTAGCTCTGTGATTAGCACCGGGCTGGAGACCATACTTGTCGAGGTAAAAGTCGGACTCGTGTGCTGTTATCAAAATCGACTCCAAAAATTGATTGACAAAGCCAAAATCACTCACCGCGCGCCCTGCAGAATTTTGTTCCCCACAGTCCCTACAGTTTCAAGACGGGACGTCAAAACGAAGACATACGTCAAGCGCTATGCGACTGTTTCTCTTCTCATGCCCTGTCATGTGCGTTTTTAAACCTAGCAACACGAACCAAACAGCCACAGTGCTCATGTTGTTGAAGCCCGCGGCGGTTGAATTTCTTTGGAGGAGAAATTCTAGAGGTCCGTGTACTGTGCGATGTCAGTGCACGTTAAAGAACCCCAGGTGGTCGAAATTTCCGGAGCCCTCCACTACGGCGTCTCTCATAGCCTGAGTCGCTTTGGGACGTTAAACCCTGTAAACCGAACCAAACCAAGTGCCGTCTCAGACAAAGTGCTCTGCATATTGGGTGGAACAGTGCAGCCGGATAAATAACAGACAGAAGAAGGAAACAAGTTCTCTTCAGCTAATTTTCGGCAAGTTTCGACTCCCATTTCTTTTCGAAACAGGATTCAAAAATTTCTCCATAATTTCTATTCTTCTTTTAATTTTGTCGTTGACATCTTTCTTAAGTAGTTGAAGCCGGAAACTTCAGTTGACAGATGTCCTGCTAAGGAAGATAGTTCACAACGTCCTATCAATAAGCAGTGAGCTATTAAAGTAGTGGAACCCAGGTAAAAAAAAAAAAAGTGTGTGTGTGTGGGGGGGGGGGGGGATTTTCAAAACTGCCCACCAGGCGGAGCAATTGCCGGCAGGCCTCTGTAAAGCTAATCCCGCCTGTATATCTACGCCATCATCACCACCACCAAAACTGCCCACGACAAATCCCTTAGCTGTAAAATAAATATTCTTCATTTCGCTAGAAACGCATACGTGGTTGGTTTTGTGCGCCATATCATTCGTGATCGCTCACCTTGCGCGCCCCATCCCTGCATTTCTTCTCCCTTCTTTCTTTAGTTCAGTGTCGACAAGTATACCTCAGCGCAGCGTTGCCACGTCACGAGAACCTTTTTTATTGATGGCTGCGCCAATATCCGTGCCTGCATTTGTGTCGCTAATCAATAGCGCTCAAAGGGGTTCCCGGATGAAAGGCCTTCCAAATGGCCGCCGGATCTGACATTCATTCAATTGAAACAGGTCGCTGGTTTCCCCTTCCTTTTGATGCTAGCCGCTAATGGCGACCTTATGAACACCGCCTAATGATACAGGGTGCAAATCTTGAGATATTACCTCTTTTCAGAGAGTGGCTGTCCATCACGACAGGCTTGTGTGTGTTCACGCACGACTGTGTTTTTATTGCCAGGATATGGGGACACGGGAGAGAAGGACTGAAGAATGTGACGTTTTGTCAATCTACACAGGCAAAATGTATGCTTTGATGGACTGTCTGGTTATTTTCAGTGAATTTTTTATGTGCAGCGCTGGCATTCGACAGACATTGGCAATGCTGAGACACAATCAGCGAGGCTAAACGACCCGGGGCACAACGACGGTCACTGGTTGGAGTGTTAAGAACTCGTTGATGGTTGCTGTCATATGAAGACCACGTATTTTCCTGAGGAAAGCCCTTGTATTATCCGTAAAAATCATTATGGTTAAAGTCCGATAGCTTTAGTGATTGTGTGGTGCAGCGCTTGAAGACGACAAACTTGGACAAGGAAGAGACACAACTGCTCTGACTTGTTGCATGTTCTGTTTTATTCCGGAAACTTGAATTGATCACAGAGATCTAGTGCTTTCTTTTGTTCGCCATTTTTACTTGTTAAGTAAATGCAATGGTCAATATTTCCGTATTAGCGACTATTTTTCAGTTTCCTTTTTTATGCAGTGATACATCTGCTGGGGGGCTTCCTCCAGAATCAAAAACGTCGGCGGCCTAATGTATCCAACCTTCTGCACCCTGGCGTGATGAGTTCGCACGAATTGAACCAGCCAGCAAGATCGCGTGGCTCTCTCCAGACACGGCCGTAACACGGCACATCCGTAGGCACAGTGGCAAGACTCCTATTCCAACAGCCCAAGATGGCGGCGCCCACACACGCGAGCAGTTGCCTCTGTTGAAGTGCGCTTTCAGTCTGCTCCTCTGAAAACACATTTTTCTTGAAGTTTGATAAGAAGACGCTGATCGTTGGAATCACTTTGACTGGGTTTAGGGTTATGCTGTCCAGCGCCATCAATATTTTCATGGGTTGGACAAACACGACTCGGTTTATCTTGCATTAAACAGCACACTGAACGATGCACCTGGTATACGCTGCGTCCACTCAGACAAAAAAAGAAAGTGTATGTGGGTGTACGTGTGTGTGTGTGTGGAGGGGGACTCAGGTCCGTTAGGTGTATGTTAATAAAGGGTCTCCCACAATTTTTCCTTTTCCCCAAGAGAAAGAACTGTCAGCAGCAGATCTGCGGCTGATGGAATTCATTTGACTCAGTTTTCAGCAGGAATTTCACGCTGCGGTTGAATTAACGTGTCGTGTGCTATTAACGATAAACAACGTAGTGAGAACAAAAAATCACTATTGCACTTTGAAGCCAGCGATAAAGTACAGAATGCAGCTACAGCATGCCTCCCTCTGAACAATCGCTCGAGCTTAGAATGGCCGAGGCCGTGTACGCAGAGCAAAAATTTGACATCTTAAAGGGACAGTGAGTACAACTCCATCCAATTAAAATTCTCTATAAAAAAATTGATCCTGTGGCTCTTTCTGGCTATGTTGACGTCTGTGCCGCAGAAAAAGACGCATTTATCAGCGAGAAAATTGGGTTTAAATTTCTTCCCGCCAGTCGACTTAAACTCGGGACGTCCTTACAGAAAAGGACAGGTTGCCATCGTTTTCAACTGATTGGCGGTGTAACATGGCCTCCGGGATCCGCTCCAAATGGTTGCCGACGTAGGCAGTTTACTTGCGAAATCAGCCGGTGATAGCGACACCCGTATTTCTTATAAAAGCTCCATTCTTGGCGAGAGCGGTATCTTGGTCATTAGAATTCTGCAGTCTACCACACTGATCAACTTCAGTTTATCTTCAGTTAACGTTTCGATCAACTTTCCAATAAAATTAGCGGGTATATAGAGACGAGGTTTGCATCATGTTTATAGTAAGAGTATAGACGCTTTACAGCGGCGTATCATGGGGGCTGCCATCTTTGATCACGTGATCACGCCGCCATTACTCGCTTCCTGACCGCTCGGCGCGCGCGTCGTCGCGACGACTGCTGCGTCTGATGTTTCGGTTCCGACAGGCAGTGTTTCGGCTGATACGGTTGTAAAGGAGTGGGAAGACGACACTGTGGTTGGTCCGAAGCTTCGAAGGACATGTGAAAACCCTAATATGATCACTTTAGGCGTGAAAACGTCATCGGGCTTCATGTCGCGAAGAGCCGCTGAGCTCTCCGCCTGTTCGAGGCAACGGGTGGATCGCCTGAATGCCGCTGAAGACTTTGCTTAATATTTTTTTATTGTTATCATCTAAAACAGCAATGTTTAATGACCCTGCGGCTGCGCAGGTCGTTGTCGTATTGTGTACATTCATGCGGAGACTGCTCTAAAACGCTCACATGCACATCGTGCTCATTTGTTTACAACCTGTTAAAGGTGCTTAGGAAGCCTAAAATAGTTTCTGTTGGCTTGCTAAACAAAGGAAGGCGACAAAAATAAATAAAACAAATGTTACCCAATCATGTAAGCAGTACCATGCATCAAGAAGCCTTCACAAGCTTGCATGCAATCGTTTACAAGGATTCTGCGATATAACTGTTATAACGCGCGCATGGCCGAGCGTTCACTATAGAAGTTCACAATTATGTCAGCCTCACATAGTATAAAGTTGTGGTACGCTCCATGCTCGATATGCGGACATGAACATGCTCGAGGTCTCGTTGGTTGTAAGTAATCAGCCGGAGTCACTGCTAGTGAATCTCTCGCATGGATCGCGAGGAAGTGACAACCGCAGAGCACAGCAGCCGTAACACAAGCTTTATTCCGATTGTGGTCCACGAAAACCGCGCTACTTGGAGCGAAGTTCAACAGTAGCACCAAGACGGTGTGTAATACACGAACTGACGGTAAGCGTTGTCCGCTCGCACGGCTATGCACTGCACAAAATGCAGTAGCGGTATATATAGGAGCGTAAGTTTTTTCGTTTTTTTTTGTGACATTTCGGTGGCAGGACAGCTTGTTCATGCGGCTATGTTGTGCACTTACCCTCGCAGATTTTCCAAGATCGAGACATTTCCTTCTATATTCGCTGTCTAGCGCTGGCGAACATGTGTGTTGCGTTCGCCCGTTCGGAAAGGGTGGATGTCCAACGGGTGTGAACAGGGGCAGTACGTCCTTGTGCAGTTCGGTTCCGTGAAGCTCGCAAACGACCGCATCCCGCACCTTTAACTGTTTGTCGCAATTCTTGCAATCCACAACAGAGCATGTATTTTCTTTTTCCTCATTTCCACTGCTGCGTCGAGGCACACACGCCGGCGACTTACGAGGCAAGTTATGAAACCGTGTTCCGAACGTTCCAGTGACTTTATTCCGAGCGCACCTGTGGCGCCATCTGGTCTCAAACGGAAGAACTGCGCGCTGTAAACGGTCTATATGAAGAAGAGAGAAGCCAACAGCCACAGAAACCAAGGGGCACAGGGGATTTTTTTTAAAATTATTTGTTTATTTGGTGGTGTTGATCAATTTCGAATATTACTGAACATGTGATCGCTTAAAGCTAATTGATTAGAAAAGCAGAAGAAAAAACAACCACTGCCGCCGGTGGGATCCGAACCCACCGAATCAATTAGCTTTAAGCGATCACATGTTCAGTAATATTCGAAATTGATCAACACCACCAAATAAACAAATAAATTTAAAAAAAATCCCCTGTGCCCCTTGGTTTCTGTGGCTGTTGGCTTCTCTCATATTTATAACGAGCCCCTCATTCCCCTTCCCTTGTTTGCTTAATTGCTTAGCGAGGGCCTCGGTTCTGGCAGCCTTGACGCCATAGGAAGCATAAGAGGGTTCTCACGCAGCTTCCACCCTCTCTGTTCGATGACGTTCTACGTCACACCTGCGGTAACTCAGGACGTTCTACGTCCGCCGCTTATGAACGTGGGTGGCGCTGATGAACACTCTCAAGGTTAGGTTACTTGTAAACATAAATACCCCCGAAAGCAGAAGATCTTACAGCCGTCGCCGTAGCTCAGAGGTAGAGCACCGGACGCGTAATTCGGAGGTCGTGGGTTCGGATCCCACCGGCGGCAGTGGTTGTTTTTTCTTCTGCTTTTCTAATCAATTAGCTTTAAGCGATCACATGTTCAGTAATATTCGAAATTGATCAACACCACCAAATAAACAAATAAATTTTAAAAAAATCCCCTGTGCCCCTTGGTTTCTGTGGCTGTTGGCTTCTCTCATATTTATAACGAGCCCCTCATTCCCCTTCCCTTGTTTGCTTAATTGCTTAGCGAGGGCCTCGGTTCTGGCAGCCTTGACGCCATAGGAAGCATAAGAGGGTTCTCACGCAGCTTCCACCCTCTCTGTTCGATGACGTTCTACGTCACACCTGCGGTAACTCAGGACGTTCTACGTCCGCCGCTTATGAACGTGGGTGGCGCTGATGAACACTCTCAAGGTTAGGTTACTTGTAAACATAAATACCCCCGAAAGCAGAAGATCTTACAGCCGTCGCCGTAGCTCAGAGGTAGAGCACCGGACGCGTAATTCGGAGGTCGTGGGTTCGGATCCCACCGGCGGCAGTGGTTGTTTTTTCTTCTGCTTTTCTAATCAATTAGCTTTAAGCGATCACATGTTCAGTAATATTCGAAATTGATCAACACCACCAAATAAACAAATAAATTTAAAAAAAATCCCCTGTGCCCCTTGGTTTCTGTGGCTGTTGGCTTCTCTCATATTTATAACGAGCCCCTCATTCCCCTTCCCTTGTTTGCTTATATGAAGAAGAGTATATGAGGGATCACCTTTTACACACACCCCTCTTTGTACCTTACATATGTGTCCTGCATCGAAATAAAATTTCAGTTGTTAGTCAGCGCCCGTGTCTGTGTTTTGCTCCTTCGTATTTCGTCCCGTCCCTCGCGCTGTTTTATTTCATTATATGAAGACCATGCCAAGCTTCGAATAAACCGAAGCTTGCAATGAGAAGCGATTTTGTCAAATCGAGATTTCAATGTGGATGCATGCAACAGACAGGATGGCAACCAAAGCGATCAAGGTCAAATGTGTCAAAGGGGCACTGAAGGACTGAAGGTCAAAGGGTCACTGAAAACGAATTGAAGTTGGACTGAATAAGTAGATCACTGCGTACTAATGGTAAAGGAGCTACTTTCATCGAATGAGGAGCTTTCATAAGTTACAAAAGAACAAAGAAATGAGACGCGGGTATAGCCAGCACATGCCGTTTTCGCAAGATAACAGCAACGACGTCTAGATAGCTATTTCGGCGATGATCCCTGAAGCTATAGACTCTACCGGCATTCACTTAAATGCGGTGATCACGGAGTCCTTCGGTCTTGACGCTACGAGTTCGAATAGAGTGGCGGGTGGGGGGGGGGGGGGGGGGATGTATCAGTTTTAACAGCAATAAATGCATCCTTTGCCCTCCGGAAAAATGCATACAATTAGCTTTTACTGCACACAAAATTTGGTCGATGTTTTGTTTGTTTGTTTATTTTTTCACTATACTTTTCGAACCCTCTTAAAGTCGATGTTTTCTCTGTGTAAAATCGCTGCGAAAGGTTAACGGTTCATGGCGAGATGAAAAAAAAAGAGAGAGAAAAAAACGCTATCGACGAGTGCCACGCGAAATTGGGCAGGCACACAGCTAGTTCTCTGCGCCAGGTGTAGGCGGCAGTTGCGCTTGAGTGGACGGCGAAGAGACGGTTCCGCCACTTGACGACAGGACGCATCTGTCGTCTCTTCAGCCGCCCAGCCGCCACGCGCGCCGTGCCTTCCTGCAGCCGCGAATGGACGACGCCTTTATCTCGGCCAGGACTGCGCAGCTGTGAGAGCCCTTATCGGCGACGGAGCGACGGAGCGCGCGCGAACACAGGACGGGCTTCGTGCGTACACCAGAAGCCGTGCTAATTGAACATCACTGATCCCGATCAAAGACCCCTACCGTTTAATGAACGTGCCGATATGCAGCCGAGATTTCCTATTCCTGGAAAGGATGCCGTCGGTAGCATGCACTCCTTGGGTCGAAGGCCTTGTTGTTGTAGCGGTAATAGTGCAGTCCACTTAACTCGTTATGATGTAGCTGCTGTAGCTACTACTTCGTAATATCCGCAGTAAAGTGCATGCTTCACGGTTAAGTCGTTCGCCATATCATCATCATCATAAGCCTGACTACTCCCACTGCAGGGCAAAGGCCTTCCCCATGTCTCTCCAATGAACCCGATCCTATGCCAGTTGCGGCCGCCGTATCTCCGCAAACTTCTTAATCTCATCCGCCCACCTAACTCTCTGCCGCCCCCTGCTACGTTTGCCTTCTCTTGGAATCCACTCCGTTACCCTTAAGGACCAGCGGTTATCTTGCCTTCGCATTACATGCCCTGCCCAAGCCCACTTCTTCTCTTGATTTCGACTAGGATGTCATTAACCCGCGTTTGTTCTCTCACCCACTCCGCCCGCTTCCGATCTCTTAACATTACACCTATCATTTTTCTTTCCATAGCTCGCTGCGTTGTCCTTAACTTAAGCTGAACCCTCTTTGTTCGCCTCTATGTTTAGGTTTAGCTAATTCTTCTTTTTCCACTTTTACGTCAGCCGCAAAATGCAAATGAATCAAGTATTAAACACGTGCACTAATTCGCGCCCAAAGCTGCATCTGCTAGCCGCATAGTTTGCATAGCAGTGTTGCATAACCGCATTGTTGATTTGGAAATTAACTTCCGCCATCTGGCGTTCTTGAATGTGCACACCTGAATGCCAGTACGCCGTATGTGGCCACTAAATAACATATAAATGTTAAACACGTAGAAAGCATGCGCTGTCATGCACACGGAAGCTCGATCGCATAGTTTGCTTTGTATGGTTCTGATCTGACCAGGGGGCATTTGATTAGCCATTGTACGGAGCTATTATTAAACGTGCAACAAATCTCGTTAAGAAAATAGCGCTGTCCATGTTAGTTTTCTTGTTCCCTACATCACTGAATTTCCTCCGTGTCAAAAGCTACTAATTTATCATGCCTTAATCCATTCACACATCAACTACGGCCACTTAGTTTGGCCCACTGCATCAAAAACCAATCTTCAGAAAATTTTAATTCATCAAGAGAAAGCTATAAGGATTATCGTAGTTGCTAGTTTTATTCGTCGTACGCCTGATTTGGTCATAAAATATGAAGCAGTTCGCGTAACTGTTTTAACGGGATAGCTTTAACGGTCCCGTTCAACGGAGAACCCGGGATCGTTGCTGGCTTTGACTTGCCCAGAAAAACGGGATTGGTTGTGAGCGTCGCGACGTCACAATCACATGACCTCGCGCGGGTAATTCAAATTTCCCACAACGATTGAAAGAAAAATGGTCGAGCCGGGGCTGGAAACACTGTCCCTTGGGTTATGAGCCGGGTGCGCTACCCGTCGATCACTCAGGAGCGTTAGTTCGAGTTGTTTAATGGAGGGCCTGTGTGTCTTGTGGTAAATAAAAATAATAAAACAAACATGAAAATAAACTGTGTGGTAAATATAAGATAAAGATAATAAAATAGAATTACATGAAAAAAAGAAAATATAATAAAATCAAGAACAGTGCACGTGTCTGCGAAGAGATATCGAAAGACGACCCCAGGCCTTAGAAGGGACGGATTTGCGCTATCGCGTCATAAAGTTAAGGCGGAGCTATAGTGCCCCTCGAATTTCTTTCTCGCGTATCGTCTATTACACTACCTAAAATTTTCTTCATCACTATTAATAATTTGCTTAATATCAACAAATTGAAGCCAGAGGAAAAGTATGCCAAAACACGATCCACTGATAAATGGTCACTTCCACGCACCACCACAAAGTGCGGCAAACAAACAATTATTTCATATCTGACGTGATTAAGAGCTACGTGTCCAACCTGCTTAGTGCGCATAATCTCTCATGGGATGATTTCAAACTATATTTTGTAAACAAAGCTTCATAAGCTCTCCTAATTATTGTAGTGTGTACACGCATCCTTTTTGCTGTTTTTGTTATTATTGGCCACTCAGTATGTAACACTTTTGATTGTGAAGTCGTGTGCAACCTTGCCTCCACGCCATGCATTTTTTTTTTGTTCACGAGGTTCTTGTAAATACCACAGGCACTCTCAAGCTGTTTCCCTGATCTTTTAGCCTGTGGCCTATTCTGAGCGTGCAGGTAAATATCAGAATAAATCTTTACTTTAATGACGCCAGGAGCGCAACGCGAGACCCCGTGTTCGGAACCTATATTGTCTGGTGGAGCAAAAAGATATAGCATCTTTATGGAGAGGATGGTCCTGAAAACGTGGCTCGATACTCTCTCACCTTATCTCAAAGCGGTCATTATTGCAGTTAACAAAGAGAGAAGATTTTACTGACGGCTAAATGGAGACTCTAAGAGGCAGATGTCAGGATTTCTATATTCATGTAAATCTTTCCCTGTGATGGCACCAGCGAGGGTATAACTCTCGCTTTCGTCAGGAATTTATATTTTAAATTGGCAAAAAAAAAAGTCGGGTTAGGACTGTCAGTTGCGTAGTGCCGTGTAAAAAATTATCGGCTCTCCACGTAGTCTGGCTGCGTCGCCTGAGTGGCCACACTATACACTCGATGAATAGAACTAAGCGAATACATACACTATTTTTTCTAGAAGAAATTTAAGGGACCTTATTTTTTTTTTGTCTCTTGATCTAGTTGTAGTACGCTTTAACCCTGTTTCGTCATAATGCGTTGAAATATTTTGAAGATGCTGACTGCCACTATGCTGCCAGTGGCGCTGCCAATGGCGCTGCCATCGGCAGTGCTGCTGCTGACAAATGCGGTTGCTAGCGTCTGTAATATCACAATTTTTTTTATATAGATTGTATTTTTAACATCCCCTCAGTGTACTCAACTATAGTTTTAATAAATAGACTGTACTGTTTAATGTCACGCTCATTATTGCCACTGCACGCCACCTAGGCGGTGCGGCAGTCGTGTGTCCCTGATGTTAGGGTTGCCACAGCCTATACCTGTATCATATCAGATTCCCGTATCGAAAAATTGCTTTTTAAATTCTGCTCGGTTTCTCAGTGCCAAGCCGGGTATTCGCTTATTTGATCAAAGAGCTTCCCATTGCCGAAAAAAAAAATGTCGATAAATTTCAGCAGAATGTCCCTTTAAATGCTGCAGGAAACTTTTTTATGTCCCGCTACTGAATGATCGTATTAGAACAAGTACGCAATCCTATAATTTGCTCAGTATGAGCTTCTCATAGTCCGCCCATCGGATGGCGCCCGTGAAGGACAGCGGGAACGTGTTTAGGTAACCCTGTACGAACTGCGACCAGTGAGGTGTTCCTACACCGGTTGTGACGATAGCGCGTCGTTCATATGACTGTTTTCTTCCCCTTACTACCATAGCTAATACATTACAATCATGCGACTTCCGGGGAGATGCGCTGGACAAGACCATCCAAACGACAAAAAGCTTATTTCCATCACTGTCGCTCGCGTCTTAGCATGCAGTTTTTCGCAGCAGTATACCAACTCCTCATCTCTGTGCAAAATTTTCGAACATCAAAGATCATTAACAAGTTTTCGCTGTCGTTCAGGCGGATTCTCTTATTCGCACGGCAGATGGACATGCGGGACATGGTGAAAGTGCAGGGACGAAAACAACAGGGCACCTGGCTTACGTAACATCGAGCACAGCATCTGCTGCGTCAAGCACTTTCGCACCACTGCGGGGCAACAAATCGATACATCGGAAGTACGTCCTCCGCTCAGAATTTTCCTCGGATAACAAGGAACGGTTACCAGCTTTCAGCACCACTAAAGAGAAAAAATACGGATCCGTTTGCCAGTCTTAAATGCACACCAAGATATTTTGTAGCTCGTATTATTGCATTACTTTCTGCAGCATTGGGGGCCGGTCATAATGTTTGTCGTATTTCATTCTATATATACTCGTACTTAAGCAATTTGATCAAATCACATTGTTTTATTGATTAGGTTCACTCTGCACGAAAAGAACATTGGCTCTGAACAGCGAATCACGTGATATAGCCGCAGTCACGGGACATGCACGTGACTGCCGTTCACTCGCCAATGTAAGGGTTCTGTTTTCAGTAGTGAAATTGGCGATTTCGTATTTGGAATGCGGTAATCAGCGGATATCAGCAAACTTCGCTTTTTCTAAAGGATCCTTCAAAAGCACGCCGAGGACATGCTGCAGTGGGCCTATATCGACAGGTTACCGCGTTGTAACTACGAAAACGCTACTTTTATTGAAAACGGAGCTTCTATACGCTATTAAAAGCTTTAAAAAAAATAAGACATAGATGTCGCTACAATCCGCCGCCGCTTTCTCAAACAAGCTGCAGTGATGTGAGAAGAATTTTAAGCGCTGATCCCTGAGGCTAGGCTACGTCGTCATAAGCCTTCAGACAGTAATCGCGGAGTCTTTATTTGGTCTTTACGCCACGAGATTGAATCAAGTTGTCGGCGGGGAAAAAAAAAAATTCCCAATTTTAAAATCAAATTTTCTCCACATCAAATACGACTTAAGCTACCAAACAAACATCAACATAGCCAGAAAGAGCCACGGAATCCATTTTTACTCAGAAAGAAAATTAGACATGATTGCCCTCAGAGACCCTTCCAAGAGAAACCCACATGCGATGCGAATCATGGCGTCGAATGTCACCATGGAGTGCGTTAGTGGACACATGGAGTGCATGCAATAAGCGCACGCCGCGATTTGCGCGTGCCAGATGGCGACGTGAGAGCCGGAAGTGCATGCATCTATCTATCGCCCGGTGTACGCTCACGCACACGCATACACAGCGGCCCCCAAACTCGAGAGAGCGGAAGACTCCTCTGCAGCTGCGGACGGAGGCGAAGCGGCGCTCGACAACAATGGCGAGATTGAGCGCGCTTGTTGTTCGTACGCCGGGCCAATCAGAATGCTATACTCTTCCAGGCTCGTCGACAGGGGCCTCTTCTTTAAAGTCCATGAATAAGCGGACACACTGGGCCGAACGAGGCCTCGAACGAGCAGCAGTTGCCGGCTGTCAGCTTCAGCCAGAAATTTGTATCAGTTTGTCGAAAGTGAACTCGGTTAAACTTTGTGATGCAGATAAAAATGAACAAAAGCAATGCAAAAGTAACGAAGGACGGGAGATTTCCAGGCGAAGACAAGTTCTCTCGTCGAAACGTTGGTTAAAGGAACAGCAGATAACTCTCCGGCCATTTGTTCACGTCGCGTTTTCTGAGAATGACCTTCCCTGCACTACCTCTACCGTTCGAAACAAAAGCGGTAACTTCTCCGATAGCAAAAAGAGCTGCATCATTCGACGGCGCATTAGCGCTGACAACGCGTGACAGCCAGTGGCACTACCGCCCAACCAATCCCGAGATCCCATGGCAAACTAGACGCCCAGCCGCATGCATTTTCGTGAGAAATGTGCAGTAAATATTGATTTCGCACTTCTTACCAGTGGAGGGGTGCTTTTTACTTTGATCAGAGAGTCATTGCAAGTCACGTGTCCCTACAATCAGCACTGAATCTCATATCCTCTATACAGCACGCCTCGTAGCCCACTCTATTAGGTACTTATGACAGCCCGTTAACTGTCAATCATTCAGCACAGGAATCTACGTGTGAGCGCATGTGCATCTTTACACAATTAAGAAGCATGAGTCGTGCGTTCGCCATTACGTGACACAGCTATAGTACAGCAGCTGTCCAAACACACGCGCAAAATGAATTGTGCTGATGCACTCCTATAGTGAAATAACTCCTTCTGAAATACAGGCAAAATCTGCGATTAAATGTCTTGTATTCTGGCACAGGCTATGCTGCGACATTCTAAACTCATTCCCTTAAGGCACAGCGTTAGTTCCCGCATAGGAGCCCATTTTTATATGCAGTGAAAGGCTGCAAGTTATGTCCAATATTTTTGGACAAAAGTTTCCAATATTCGAAAATTGTAAGGTAGTATTACAGAAATATTGAATGTAATGGTCCATTCTTCCCATGCATAGCAAAATACTTCTTTTAAAGTTTTTCCGTAGCTCGCATCGGGCAGTTAGACTGCCATTGAAAACCAATGGGGAACGCTTTAGACGATCGCAGAAACATTAATAGCAAAAAAAAAATGTAAGCCTGTGGACAGGAGATCTGCAGATTTATTGATTGTTATAATAAAATCTTACAATACATAAAAAAATTGCGTTCATGAACTTTTTTCTGTTCAAAAATGGTTTTATCCAGAATTGTTGGGTATGATTGGGCGCATGCAAAAGTGACTGACGAGTTCGCACGTTTCAAAATTGTGACGTGTATTGGTGCTTCTCTGTAAAGTCGACAGAAGCTAGAGTTGTTCAAGTTTCGGCCACGGGAATTTTTTATTCATTGTTCATTCGTGCCACCTATAACATTGCCTATAATCCACAACAGCTTAGCCTCCTAGCTGTGTTTAGCGCAATGTGGTGTCCCCGAGAAAGCGTTTCGCATCATCATGAACTTCGTAGTGCAGGGCAGCGCTCAACCCATTGGCGTGGCTCAGTGGTTAAAGCGCTGCGGGGTTCGAACAAAGATGCGGGTTCGATCCCGGCCGTGGCAACCACATTTCGATGAAGGCGTAACGCAAGACGCCCGTGTACTGTGCGATGTCAGTGGACATCAAAGAACCCCAGGTTGTCGAAATTAATCCGGAACCCTCCACTATGACGTCCCCCATAGCCCATGTGTCGCCTTGGGGAGTTAAAACCAATATACCAAAACCAAGAGTGCGCAGGAATGAACATCTCTCTGGTGAATGCGTATGTAATAACAGATACAAATAAGATGCCTGTGTTTTTTGCGCAGAAATGTAAAGGCCCACGCATGCGGTTTGAACCAAACAAAAGTGGTTATTTCTTTTTGCCGCAGGTCGTGAGTCGGAAGCACTGCTTTATTTTTTATTTTTGCTCATAACCAGGTGGAACCACCCCTATTACCATTCCTGAATAGAGCAGTTCTTAAACCACTCACTGGCGGTGCGGCCATATAAACTGGAAAATAAGCGAAGAAAATGCTGTCGAAAACGTTGGCTTGGATACGCCTGTGTACAACTTTTCAATAGTGATCGAACTTCGAAGTGTATATATGATCGTAATGAGCATCTGGCTGTTGCAAGCGCGTATGGAAAGTACATTAACAGAACGATGTCACATTTTCATGCACACCCCAAGAGTACATGTTGTGTTTCGGCAATGCAAACGCACAGAAAATGTTTATTGAGAGCCAGTTCATACCAGGGTTTTGCTGCCCACTCTAACCTCTGGAGCTTTGCATCCTACTACAGAGCTTGTGGGTTCACAACTTGAACTGTTGTGTAACAAGTAGAATTGATGAGCTCTGGCATGTTCCGACCTCGTCCTTCTACCTGTCGTTCCAAGCATAGTCGTATGCTGATGTAGTAAAGTGGTTTAGTAAGGCGAAATGAGTAGAAAAGCTGCGCAACTGATTCCCGAAGATTCTTTAGATTTAGAACCCATCATAAAGGGCCGTATTTTGTAAGTACTGCTTTTCAAACTAATGGTTATGCCTCTTGGCATTTACTCACGTTGAGTTTGCGTCTGACGCGCAGAGCAAACGACATACATGATAAAAAGATATGTTTGATTTTTTTTTTTTCGTATGAATTTAAAGTACCCCAGAAATAAAAGCTATTTGCTTTCTCTGATTATACTTTCGTGCAATAATGACCTCGCCTTCTGCCAGGAGTTCTTGGGGGCGTAACTGCATGTTTGCCTTCAGTTCGTCCTTGCATGGGCGCTTCGCATTGCGTTCATTTTCCGTCTGTTCTAAAACATCATTAGTTTGATGTTATCCATAAGTGACATATCCTGCTTACGTGTATTCCTGCACATTTTTATATGCAGTGGGTGGAGTGCGAGGTACTCGTAACGTCACCAAGACTGTTCAAATGGCTACAACTGCTGGATGAAACACTACCAGCTTTCCAAGCATTTTACAGTAGCGCAGTCCGAAGTTTCGCAAGTTCTGAAGTTCAAGGTTGGCTCAGAGATGATTTGATTTTTGATCTTCAGCGGTACACTTCAGATCGCCCAACCAGACTGTCGACAAGAACATCGTTCGAAAATGCCGAAAATGTTCTGGACTGTCCCTCATCGACATTTCCAAAGATATAGCCAATGGTATAAGATTCTATACATTGGCTCTATGGACTGTGAGACGTCACGGCAATGTGCTGAGCTAAACGCCAGGTACTCAGCTGAAAACCCGCACAGCAGTAGAAAGAATTTGGCTTCCCGGATGAGGTAGGCAAACGAACACCTGGTGTAGATAGGCAACCAATTGAAAAAAAAAAGAGTTATTTCCTATAGAAATCGAAGTTCTAGCGTGAGAGTGGTCTGATTCGATATATATGTAGCCCCAAACTAACTTTACATGGAACTCGTTATCAGCTTCCCAAGTTAAACCATAGAGGCGGGAATGTAAGGGCATGGGGCTGATTCTCTTCTCATGGAGTTGGTCTCCTTCACCGATAAAAGGTACCATGAGCAAAGTAGTTTAACGGGAATTTCTGAAAAGGTTATGCTTCCTGATACAAGAACTTGGTTTCGGATACGTGTTTCAAAAAAATGACGACCTGAGCCACTCTTCTCTACTTGTAAATAATTGGTTGAAGGAGAGGGTGGATCTTATGGAGAGGTTAAGCCGGTCTGCTGACATTAACTGAATTGAACATCTTTTGACAGGCTTCACGCGTCGCCCGAGGGACAATAAGCCAGCTACAACGAGGAGAAATTCGCCATCTGCTGCAAGAGTGGGAAAAATTGGACTAGGCGTTCATTCAGAGGTTCTTCGACTTCATTCTTCGACGGTGTCAAGCAGTGAGCGATGCAAATGACTTGCGTGCGACATGCTTACAGCTTTAGGTTATTGTTACAGGCCTTCTTGAAACTGGTTCCTCATTTTGTGATAAAAACCACAGTGTCTCTGACATTTTGACACTGCACGGAAAGCAGCTGTTCAATAAATTTGCTGTGCGAACAAATTGTGGCATAATATGACGACAAATACTGTTTCCTATTGTGTAAAAAGTCTGATACTGTCTTTCCATAAAGCTGATGCGCAAGTTTCAGGAGGGTAAGCAGAGTTAGATTTTAAAAACTGAAATATATCTTCTTTTCACTAGTGTACATTGGTTGCTATAGCTTTCAGCCCTAATGTACAAGCAATAACGACCAATGGCGACGCGAGAAAAGAAATTAGCAAAAAAAATGAATATATCGCTATAAAATGAATATGTTTGCGCTATTTAACCACCATTATGAATATATCGTCCAAGGTATAATTTCGGCTGAACCCCCAATTCGCTCAGGGCTGTACGATTGTCGCTGATCATGCTGAAGTATGAGGTCATGAACAAAAGTTTACGGGATGCGAATTAGACGGAAAAATTTGTTGCGGTGCGATCAAGCAGAGCCGATCGTTAAAATGCATGGAAGCATGAGGCGACATGCATGTTCCATCTGCTAGAACAATCTACCTGGATAGCGAAAGAACGCAGAAATAGTTTTTTTTTTCTTCCGCAAATCAGCATCCCGCAAGCTTTTGTTCATGGCAGCAAACATCCATGTGCACATACATGAAATCTACCATCTCCTTTCAGTTTTAAACAATACGTTACCCTTGCATTGTAGAGGGTCAAAGGACCACTGAGGGCAGTGTCTACAAAGCGAAACACTAGCGTGACGTCCCGCTCTTGTACGATACGTAGCGTTCTTTTACACACGGCAGGACGCATTACTTGAGCGCTCCAACGGACTCGACGCTTATCAACGGTGAGTCAGGTTGCCATATACAAACACGATAGTGTTGCGAGACACCCCGCGGTGTGCGATACGACGAAACGCTTATATGCCGCAACACGCTTTGTGACGCGTGCGCCGACATTCAAGAAAGGATGACCACATTTAGCTTACGCTGAGAATTATCTTTCTTACATAGCAGTGTGTATGTAAGCGGTTGCCTCACGTTGTCATCAGTGACGTCGAAGCTTATACATCGTTCTGGCAGCCCATATCACGCATTTGCAATGCAGTTACACATCCCCAAAGGCACCTTCAATAGGAGTTCGGTGTATGCAATTGTAACTTAGGAAGATGGGAATATTGTGAACTGTTTACCACGGAGCCGTCATGCTTTCAACAACTCGAGCATTGTTAAGCTGCATGGTTATATTTCGCCTTACTTTTTGGTTTAGACGGCAGACAGAAAATCTATCTCTATGTATACCGCCTTGCTAAAAGCGTTCAAGTTGCCCCCCCCCCCCCCCCCCCCCCCCCCCCCCCCCCCAAAAAAAAAAAAAGAAAAGGTGCAGGCGTTTGGGAAGCACCACGCAGTGCCTACATGATGAACCGCACCGACAGAATCGCCCTGGCTTGGAAACCAAGGGTATATACGTGTGAGGGCAGCGAAGCATTATCAATGCACGAACTTCGCATCAATCGCCGGAGGTGTGCTATTCCTTGAGTGTGCCACCGAAGACGCAGTCCTCTAATGGGCGACCGGTTCCCTGACTCGTAACTGAATCGGTCATTTGATCAGGTCATTACGCCCTGGACTGTCCCGCTCGTACCTATCCGGTACATGTGACAGGGGAGGTATTCTTGTTTCTCTGCGCAAACATCCGAATGCGTAGTACAGGCCAATGCACAACATGTGACCATGTAGGCCCTTTCAGCGTTTGTAAACAAACGTCCCCCAAGGTTGACCCTGAGCAAATCCGTGCCCCCTTCCGACATCCGGCGGATACTTCCGTTTGCTGCCTTCGGTACACTACGCGAGGGCAGCATACGCTCCTGCAAGGATGAGTCGTCTTTCGGCTAATGTGTATATATAAGCTTAGAAATCGCGAACCCCAACCTAAAAGGTCGTTTAATCGATTTTCTGTAACAGATTTCAGGGCAGCTCTGGTATATCGGTCCTAGGCACTCAGAATTTGGTGGCGTTTTGAATTCGTCGCAGAATATCCGTAATTTTACAGCCGGGCGCGTATTTCAGCATGTCTCAGTTTATCTCGATGGATCTGCGAGGTGTGTGCTGACTCACAGGTATCTTCACCTTCACGGCGCACTGGGCATGAATTCCTCGTAACAGAATTACACACCCATATATCCTTTTTGCAGATAAAACAGGTATGCGAGATAAAAGTCGCATAATCTGAAGAGCAATAGGCGAATACCTGCTGCGCCAAGATGCCTGCGAGTATACGCTATAAATACACTTATCTGACAGACCCTATGGTCTGAGAGCGCCCGTGTATGATCTGTCGAACGATTAACTAAATTACGTCAGTCAACTAGCGCGCGAAAGCTATAATTACGCAACTCAGTCAAAATGGCATCATCGATTCGCGTAAACCTGCTAGTGTTGAGGGATCTGCACAGTTATTAATTCGTGCTTCATGAATTTCGACTTGATGTACCGAAGAGTTGTGAAGCATGGAACTTCTGTCATGTTGCACGCGCGCTTGTGTGCACGCAGCAAATGCTGGTGTGCAGCCTCAGCGATGGGTTAGCTGATTGCTGGGAGTTTCAAATCCGCAGTCGAAACATACACATTGTCGTTTCGGCTGTAAGCGCACGCTACGGTGGACGCTGAAGCAAGATCCCCGTCTCGAAACCCATCCGATTTCCTCTTCACAGAGACACACATTCCGCAACGCATCATAATTGCAAAAAACCAGTGCTTCGGCACCAGCGAACATGGACTGAACTATGCATGCAGTCGACGTAACCGGTTCAATCCCCCGCCATGATGACACGTTGTTCTCCGGCAGCTTAAAATTAACTTTTTTGCTGCGTCATCGGAGTTCATGTGACTGTGGTGCTGTCGTCCATCTAACGTGCAGACGACAGCACAGTCTGCAGTCATCGCGTCTTCAACACGTCCAAGGAGAAGGGCTTGCGACCACGAAAGGTTTGCCACTGGAGGACAATCCACGGTACGGGCGGGATCGGCTACGCACACACCACAGTCCGAAGCGCACACACACGTTTCTCGTCGCACCGTATTTTTCCTGCGCCGAGGACAGACGCCTGTGACTCCGCGGTTCCTTCTTGATTGACGCCTCGAAGGAACGTGTCCGTGTCACGACCCGAGCCGCTGGGGAAACAGCAGGGTCCCACGCGGAGGAAGCCTCAGCTCTTGCA